>NC_057801.1:608389936-608483688 GCF_018294505.1 Triticum aestivum
GTGGGGGAGGGAGGGACGAAGGAGGGGGGTGGGTGGCTGGGTGCTACGCGTCCGTCCGATACATGCAACCACCCCGACAGGACTATGCTTCGGTGCCTTAAGGCACCGAAGCAGCGTCCACCCCGACATGACCCTGGTCTGCCTAGTGCGCCTACATTTGAGAATGCAAACTAATCTTCTTTCATTTGCAAACGAATCTGTATGTATTACTATGCCCGTGTTTTCCTTGCAATAATTAGTCATTCAAAACGAGATACTCCCTCCGTTCACTTTTGGAAGTCGTTTTACACAAATTAAAATGAACTGTTTTGCACATTGTCTGAAATGTGGGGCAACCGGCAACGGGGTCCACGTGCCATATGCACAAATTAGAGTGCACCATCTCCGGCAGCAGCAATGGCTTTGGCACCTGCACCAACACTTGCACTTGCATCTGCTCCGGCCTGTGCAGTTGCACCGGCAACAGACTGGGCTGCAGTTCACACTTCATATACCAAAGTCCTTACAAAAACCGACATGTCCACCTTCTTGGTAAGCATTGGCCACCCAAGTGCTTCGTTCTTTTTTCTTTTCATGTTGTTTAACATGATTCACTGTGTTGATCTAACTATTTGTGTCTGTCTTCTTGTTTGCAAACAGAGAATTCCTAGAGCAACGAGGGAGTCATTCAACAATCCGAGCGACCGCGGCCAAGTTTCTCTTACCATGCGCAGCCTTGGTGTGAATGAACCTGCTCAATATACCGTAAGTACAAAGGATGGTCACATGATGATTGATGCTAAAGGATGGTCAAGGTTCAAATCTAAATCATATCTTGCGGTAGGGGATGATGTCAAAATCAAACTTTCTCGGCAAGGAGAGCTGGTCCAAATCAACTTTGAAATTCTTCAGTAGCAGCACACAACTGCGGAACTGATCTATCCTCCAAGAGATTTTGATGTAATAATCTAGCATGGTGAAACAAGTGTCCTGTGCGCATAAGTAGTACGATAGTATTATTTATCACATGGTATATCATTGATAGAATTGCAACTTTGATTGCTGGTTAGGAACTGTCGTTCGATTTCATTCCAACAGCTGCCGTGCGTTATTCAATTTTGTGTATTCGCCTTGCGACAGCATCGAAAACCAGCGCCGTACCTATCGCTTGCAATATGAAAAGCGCTGAGGTAGAACACATGGGCCCCCAAACATGCAGGGTGGGCCTGCGGCCCAAAGTCCAGAACCATGAGCCTGTCTGAGTATTATATTCTCAGCTGAACCCCCATAGAAAAAGCTGAACTCCCATAATGCCCGTGTGTTGCACGTAACATCAAGATGCATTTGTATGAGTATTTTTTCTTGTGAAAGAAAAGGATGAGCGAGGGAAGGCCGTATTTGCAAATGTGGAGAGGTGTGTGGGTACCTTTTTGCAAAATTGCCATAGTGTCCTTCCGATCCGTCAGATATAAATCAGACGGCCTATATTGTAGGATGGCAGGCACACCATCATCACCAACTCGTCTATATTGTGTTAAAAACAACTATGTTTTTTTATAATTACTAGCAAGATGCCCATGCGTTGCACGGAACATCAAGATGCATTTGTATGAGTAGTTTATCTTGTGGGAGAAAAGGATGAATGAGGGAAGGCCTTATTTGCAAATGTTGAGTTGGTGTCGGTATCTTTTTGCAAAATTTCCATTTTTCCTTCCTATCCGTCACATATAAATCGGACGGCTTATATTGTAGGATGGCAGGCACACCATCATCACCAACTCTATTTTTATAAGAATAGAGATATATGTTATATATATTCCCCTTGATTTTTCTTATGTATAAAGTTGTGATATAAAAGATTTCTATATTTCTTTACAGAGGTAGTATCTCTCTGTCAAAAAATATATTTATGTGTAACTAGTTACTCCTGTCTTTCTATTTCCTTTCCCTGATATGTGGGGCAACCGGCAACGGGGTCCACGTGCCATATGCACAAATTAGAGTGCACAACTGCACGGTAGACACACCCCGGTCGTAGCGCCGCAGTAATGCCCAATGAGCCGTCAAATCACAACCCCCCCTTCCGGCTTTAGCAGTAAGCTGGACGAACGAAGCGGCAATATTTCACTGGGTCTGAATCCCCGTCTCCCTCGTCTGCTTGTTCAGAGAAAACCCCCTCTCGGCGATTGCATAAGGTTTTCTTATGGAGAACCAGGTACAAATTCTTCATCCATCCCCAATAAGTCCAAGTCCCTTGGTCGCAGGTAATCCTAGGATGGCAGCCATCGCCGTTGATGCATTTTTCTTCCTACTGAATCTAGTGTGTTTCATTTGCAGTGCCCAATGTGCGAGGACCCTACAGGTTTCTACGCCCTCGGCGAGACGCCACACTTGTTCCTTCTCATCCTAACACAGCATTTTGAAACGCACACAGTATGTTCCTAGAATCCTCTTTTCTATCCGGGAGGGTGGTTTCTTTTGAACATGCTGCGTTCTCATATTATTTTTCCTGCAGTGTATTATTTGCTCTGCCAGAACACATGTACTCAAGATGCTCGGCCTTGCCATAACTGAATACACTAGTTTAATGGTCACAGTGAAGACAAGCCATGTATATAAGTTCTGAGTTGGGTTCATGAACCAAGAAGATCGCTGCTTTTTTATGGCCGAACTTGGATAAACTTTCTCAAGTGTTACGGACTGAAAGTTGGTGCACGAATGTTGATGGAAATAGCAGAACCTGGTCTCATCTTCACTGCGATCTTCAACCCCGACGTCGTTCCAATTGTTCATCCATGTTAGTTTTGTATCTGGTTCTTGCTTGTTGCCTCGATTACTTCCTAATCCACCTATTCTGTCTAACTAATCACAATTTAACTTTAGAAGTAGCAACGAATCCCTCACTAAGATGCTACTTCTAACTAATATTTTCTTATAATTGGTGGCACGTGTAGGCTTTTTCAGAGTTAAGCAATCTGCTCGTTTCTTACTCTGTAATAACTCGGCTGTTACTGATGGCACTGAAGTTGACAGGATCGACATCCACAAGTTCCTACACTTTGTTGATCATCTTGAGGTCCTTGTGGGGCGTTTCAATGGTGGAAGGCTATGTGGGATATGTGTGCCACCGCTGCACTCATTGAACAGGTCCAACTGTGTTGAGAAACTTATGGTACGAGCTCTTTTCTGTTATATATGTTGTTCATAAACTTTTACTTATACACAGTTTTACAGCTGTGATCTTCTTGAAGCAGGAACTGCCCAGTTCTATTGTTCCTATACAGATGCCTGACCATGGTCGGGTCAGACTTGCGCTTGGTCACAACAAGATGTTTATGTCGACCTACTCAATTCCCCTTGGAGGTGAAAAGATACTTATTCATGGGTGGTCTCAAATAATGAATGCACGTCCATCTTGGAGAATAGGATTGAAGATTATGTTCATGCTTTTCCATGGCTCTAAAGTGAATATCCTATTTATTGACCACATTGCGAGATGAAGCCACTTTCAGAAGGTTGTGGATGCGCGGGGTGGCGGTCCTGGGGCTTGGCGGCCTCACACTTGGTTAACTGTAGGCAAAGTAGCACTGTTTGAGGCGTGCTTTGTACGGTTGAACCTGTATAAGTACTCATACTGCTTTCAGCTTTGGTTGTTAAGTGCCCCTGCTGGTTTCAGTTAAGGTTGTTAAGTACTCATGCTGCTTTTACAGTCTGTCGTGTTTCTTCAGTCCTATCTTCCTCCAGCCGCCAAAATTAACCAGCACCGGCGGGGCCGCCTACTTCCGCCTCCCACGGCTGGCTGCGCCTCAGCGCACGCATCACCGCCCAACCGTCTCCTAAATCGTTAATGCCGACGTCCTCCGCACGGTTTGGTGCGCTCACCACGGTGCCGCCCTCTCGCATTGTCAACATGGTCAACAAACAATATGAATCGATAGAAGTACGTGGATAGGATGACAGTAGGGGCCCACCACGTAAGCGTATGGAAAAATAAAATGCTTCCTCCTAGTGTTTTCCTAACATCTGGGACCCACAACATTGTGAGCGTATATAGTTAATAGACAAGAGAACAACACAAGATCGGCTGACACCTGGGACGTAGCTGCTCGAGCAGTATTTTTTTGTTATTGTTGAGACGGAGCAGGGTTTGAACTGGGTTGTGGCCTGTCTAGCCCAGGCTTATACTTTATGTTCACGATGTGACCAACCCAGCTATTTTGTCTTTGTAAAAATGAGCCCAGTTTATTTTTTCTGAAGAATACCCAATCCAGGCCTACTTATTTTTCTACGCCCTGATGGGCTGCAACTCTTTCAAGACGCCTACAAATCTTGAAAGTAATATGAAATGGGTTGTAAATATAAAAAAAGATGACAAATTGGCAATTACTTTATATTTTTTTTTCACATTTTCAGATTCCTATTTCACTGGGCATTAACCTAATTTAAATATATCTTCAAAGTACTTTAAATCTGGCTCGACATTTTGGTATTAAAAATAGTTTGGAACCCACAGAAATATGCGAAATTGGCCCGGGCCAACCAAAAAAATGACTGCAATAAATTGCATAAGAAGTTGCCATGAGCTATATATAAATTATTAAAAAAAGGAGTGGTCTGACTTGTGAGCCTATTTAGTTGACGTGTATGCAAGATTTTTCTAGTTATTATATACATCAACAAACGATTCTAGTAGACGTAACCGTTGGATGTCAATCCAACGGCCATCGTGTTTCTTCAATCTCTGATCTTCTTGCTCTAGCCGCCAAAGCAGCGCCGGCGGGACCGCCTGCTCCCGCCTCCCGTGGCCGGCTGTGCTGCCGCGCAGGCCTCAGCGCCCCCTACTACTCCCACCGCTGGCCAGGGCATCCCTCTACTCACCCACACCCCCTGTTATTCTGCGGCGACGGCAGCCTCACATCGCAGCCGAACCGGTGAACCCTCGTACTCCTCTCCGCGTGGGCTTCCACTTCCGCGTCTTCCTCGGCTCCGCATCGTCCCCTTCCTAGGCCTCGCCGTCGTCCACCGCCCTGGTGCTCTCGGCGCGGCGTGGTCAACGTGGTCAAGGAACGACTTCCATCAGACATGGACTGTATGTGGAGAGGCTGATAGCTGGGTCCACGGCCGCAGAAAGGAAGTGCCTTCTTATTACGCGGAAAATATTGATACCTCCACCTGACAGCAGGGACCCACTGGACGGGTCACCGTATTTTGCGAAAAAATGTTTCCCCCCTGACTGCTGAGACCCACCAGCTACATCTTCGCACATAAGGAAGTGCGTCCGGGCAAAAAAAAAACGATTCGCCCCCGTGACTGCTGGGATCCACCAGCTACATCTTCGCATGCAAGGAAGTACGTCCAAAAAAAAACAATTCGCCCCCCTGACTGCTGGGACCCACCAGCTACATCTTCACATGCAAGGAAGTGCCTGACAGTCGGGACCCACCTGGTCGAAGCGTACGTAGCGTTGCCATTCTGGTCGCAAACGTGTACGTACAGACTGGTGGATGTAGAGGCGTGCATGTGTAGTAGTAGAGGCACACACGTGTCGTAGTAGAGGCGCACACGTAGCATGTACACGTACGTACAGCGGCCAGGGTGCAAGAAAGAAAATACGGCCATGTATGTGTACATACATACGGGCGGGGTCTCGAACGTGTACTCGCGCATATATACGTACGGCCAGGGCTCGTGTACAGGGCTGGGTCGGAACGGAGAAACAGCGTCGTCATCGTGTTCATGGGGAGCCAACCGACTGGGTTGGAATGGAATGCATCGTCGTGTTCATCGGGAGGGCTTGGACGGAACAGGCGATGGAAACGAGGCCTAGCATACCGTTGAATGGAGGAAACATCCTTGTGTTCGACTGACCACGTTCGAAACGGGATCCTGTTGATCGGGAGGGGTGTGGCGTACCGCAAAACGGAAGAAACGAACCTCCTATGGTCGAAACGGGGGTCCTGTTGATCGGGAGGGTTGTGGCGTACCGCAAATCGGACGAACAGACTTGTGTTGGAGCGCTATGGTCGAAACGGGGGTCCTGTTCACCGGGAGGGGTGTGGCATACTGCAAAACAGGACTCCACGGGATACTGTTCATCTCCACCATCGACCTCCTCCAGCCTCCATGAGCTGCTGTTCATCCACCGTCGACCTCCTCCAGCCTCCACCTGCGACTGTTCATCCACGGGCTCCTGTTCATCCAGCCTCCACCGCGCGGCACTCCACCAGCTACTGTTCAACCACCCCTCTCCACGGGCTCCTACTCAACCACCCCTCCACGGGCTACTGTTGATCCAGCCCTCCACGGGGTCGTCCTGTTCATCCAGCCCTCCACGGGGTCCTGTTCATCTAGCCCCCAACCGGCTCGATCAATCGGGGTCCTGTTCATCCAGAGGCAACGCCACGGGTCCTGTTCATCTACTCCCACCGCTCACTGTTCATCGAAACGCCCCCGCAACACTCATTGTTCATCCAGAGAGGCAGCATCGATCGGCTTCAGTTAGCAGCAGTATCGAAGGAATCGCTCGATTGGGTTCAGTTAATAGCCATCGATCGATCGCTCGGGTTCAATAACGCGTAGCCTGCAGTGCAATCGCTCGGGTTCAGTTAGAGCCCAACGCCTCGCTCGGGTTCAGTTAGAGCCAACGCCTCGCACACACGTGCGTACGTGTACGAGAGAAACGCGCATCTCTCGGCCTCCGACCACCCACCGTAACCGGGAACTCCCCAAAATTTTCCTCGCCCTTGCTTCTACCACGGTTTTTTCCGTCATGGACGGCCCAAAGAATGTCATGCAGCTGCGTCTCTGGCCCACCCAGGACGAAAAGCCCATTTTCTGTCATGATTTTTTGTCAAAGAAGTAGGAGCCCACCACATCTATCATGATACCGGGTTTAGTCATAATTATCGTCATAGAAGTGTCATATGTATGACAGAAAGAAAATTCGTTCAGCCCAAAATGTCACGGATGTGTATTTTTTTTGTAGTGATGGTTCCCCTTCATCATCCATGGATGCGTCCCGACAGATCTATCATGCAGAGGCACACACAGAAACACATCCCCACTCTTATTGATAACATTGCAGTTCCACCCCCAGTTTGTCTAGTAGGCCTCTCCCACCATCTTTGAGAAGCAACTCCATCACCCATCCAACACTCTACCCCTATCCCTCCCTCTCTCTCTCCTCTATCTCTCTATGTCCCATCATATTTCCCGTCCTTCAGTTATGTATGGATGTTGACCGATCTCCCTCAAGACATAGCTGGGTCTCTCCTTCTCAACACATATACGAGTCATTCTACCTCTATAGTTAGGCCTCTGCCTACCCCTCCCCCCACACACTGATACATCGAGCGCTCTAGTCATGTCTCCCTGCCACACACAAACTTGACATGTGCCCTCTGACGTTCCGGTAGGTCAGTCGCCCTATATCTTTGACTTGCACACACACACACACACACACAATTTCGAGGGCTCTCTTCATCGATCTCGCACCCACCCACTTGATCCTCTCTTCGACCCTATCGATATCTATGACCCCTCCCTCTCTTCTCGTGGATTGCCCGACCCTCTATATATGATATGGATAGGCCTCCATTTCACACACATTGCATGCAAAATGTTGTTTGAGATGTCATCGACACATATTCCCACAAATGCATTCATGAAATCAACCCCCACCCCCACCCCAAAACAAAAAACACTCACGAACGCGGTTTGTATCTCTCACACACACCCACGTAGGTGGGGGACGTGCACGAAGAGAAGAGGTGCATGCACGGCGCAAGTACTCCCGTCTGTTACCCAACCACACCCGCGCGGGTACACGGTGGAGCTCATTTATGTACAAAAAAGGTAGACCATGTGGTAATTTAGCATGTGTACTGGTTGTCCACTTGGTGGAGGAAGGATCATCTACCACGGGTGAAAAAAAAATTGTGACTTGACGCGCTATGTTAAAAAAGAGGCAAACCATGTGGGGCCTACCTTAGAGGCAAGGCTCTATGCACTGGAGTACTTTTGATGTGTTCCGTCAACTCGCAGAACGAGGAGAAGCTTGCTTAGTACGCCGTCTCCCCCGCCCACGGGCGCGGTGGCTCGCAGGATGAGGTGAAGCTTGCTTAGTAATGTCCGCCTTACGCCCGCTCCCTCGCCCATGCACGCGGTGGCTTGCAGGACGAGGAGAAGAATTTACTACTCCCTCGTTTACTCCTCATGCCTACTACCTTTGTTATAGAGATTACATCATATTGTTTGGAATATATATGTCCTTTAGTAGATTTCAATATGAACTACTAGTACGTACTCCAAACACTGATGTATACAGACGTATTTTAGAGTGTAGATTCACTCATTTTGCTCTGTATGTAGTACTCTCCCTCGCCCCTCGACCCTCGCTCACGTGGTGGACGTGCAACAATTCATTCGGTCTCATATAGCCAGAATGATATACACTGCACTACCATTATTGCTCGACTTCCCGAAGAGGCGAAGAGCCAATCGCAAGGTTAATATTTTCGAGATACCAAGCGCAAGGTTATAGGAGAACGAGTAGTAGGTGCCACGTCATTTATAAATAAAGTTTTTTTCTTGAGTGGCACGTATGCAATATGATAGGTTCATATGGAGAGAAAAGGAAACGCTCCACTATATACATAGTCAGGACGGGCCAGCCTACATGGTTGCTTGCCGGGGTTGCTCTCTTCACACTCTCTCGCACAAAATGACTGTGGCCACATCTCTAACATCCCAGCGGATCATGTCCGCCGGGTGAAGGGGTGGATGCTTAGTGTAGATGCGGTCGCCGTCGCCGATGGCGAAAGCCCACTGTCGGCACGTCCTGATCAGGGGTCCCCGCCGTTCTCTCTCACAAAGCCGGTGAGGTTGTCTTCGTCCCTTGCTCACTGCTACGACGTGGGCAGTTGCCGCCTCCCGCCGACCTCCTCAAGGTTGAGCTATGTCCCTCAGGTACAACTCCCTTTACAGCTGGCTTGCACCACTGCTCCAGCTACCCACATCACCCCATGTGGATATTTCTCTACTTCTTTGCCCCGCACATACCTCTACTGGCTTCTACGTACTGTATTTGTGATGAGTTTATGTCTCATCAACTAGTCCCAATAATCTTATTCTAATCATGCTTCTTCAATTTCTTTGCCACAGGGATGCTCATCTCGATTTTTGTGAAACTGCACAAAATGATCCGATGGTGAAAAGGTTGCAAACTTCATTTCTTAGGAAGCTCGAACGTTGCCAGCAAATTGAAGCCTTGTTAGGGTTCATGGTTCAAGGGCTAGGGACTGCATGGATCTTTTTTTCTTTAGCTGCCTCTGTTCCAAAATAAGTGTCAACTTTAGTAGTAGTACAACTTTGTACTAAAGTTTGCATAAAGTTGAGATACTTATTTTGGAACGGAGGGAGTACATATTTGCTATGATCTGTCAATCTTTGAGATGCAATAGCATGCATCTTAGTCTCCTTTGTATTTGATGAAATGTTGCAACGGGCAACCTTGGACGCAAGATACATGTAACAGAAGCTGGAAGCTTCATAGCATTGTACAAATTTATCTCGCCGATAAATTACAGTACATACTATACTAGTACTTCCTCCGTTCCTAAATATAAGTTTTTGTAGAGATTTCACCATGAACCACATGCGGATGTATATAGATGCATTTTAAGTGTAGATTCATTCAGTTTGTTTCATATGTAGTTCACCTAGTGGAATCTCTACAAAGACTTATCTACTAGTAATAGCTAGCCCCCACTACTAGGAATTCTCTATCCTCTCCTTGAGCCACATCATCAAAATTAATGTAGCCGTTATATGAACTAAATCAGTCCATAATAGCCGTCTGATCTAGATGTTGAGAGGCTCCGCACTAAGCCACATGCAAGCATGCAGAAATACCGTGGCATGCATGTGAGTGGGTTTTAAATCACATCAACATGTCTGCACGCAAGCATGCACCGGTAGCATGCATGTACGTGAGCTTTTAAGTCCCATTAACATGTCAAAAAGAAAAATATAATCCCATTATGCAGTAGGAGTTGGCTGATCTTTTTTACTTACGTGGGATGATCTAAATGATGATGGGAGTTTTTTTAGTTTGGCTACCACATTGGTCATGCGGTTATAGAGTTTTTTAGTTCTATGAAATCAATAATTTTACACAGAGAGATATACGGCTATTCCGCGGCAATGTGCGGGGACTCATCTAGTATTTAGGAATGGAGGGAGTACTATGTAAAGAGTTAGGTGTCGCACGGTGTCCAAAAAATATGGTGATAGTGTGAGGTGGGCCATGTAATCACTGAGCCTGCGTGTTTTCACTGCTCTTGCACTCCTCCGCTGTAAGAATGGAGAAAATTGTAATCTAGTAGTACCTCCTTTCGTCGAAAGCGTGGGACATCCAGCAGTCCTACCACCTCAGTAATAAAGACCAATGAGCCGTCAAATCACATAGACCCAGCAGTAAGTTGGACGGACGAAGCAACCATCACTCTTGCGCCAGTGAGATGTCGCGTCCGCTCTGCCCGGGCATGAATGCGGCACCGATTCTTTGGAGCGGCACTGACCGTTTTGGGCGGGAAGCGCGCGCGGGCGATGGAGGGGCTTTGGGTGGGCCAGGCTGGTCAGGAGCGGGTGTGGCAGCTATCCGCCTGTCCCTACCGGACACGCCCGGAAACGAGAGGATGCACCAACTCTCGCGGCTAAAATCGTACACTACACACCATCTCTCTATAGGAGTAGGTCGACCTGTCGCTCTCTCTAACACACACATGCTGTTAAAGACACACACACACATGCACACACACGCACCTTGGTCCTGCTGCACCTTCTAACGTGACTTATTACACCTAGACGGAGGGAGTAGTAAGTACGAGATACGATGGCACACTGACTTAGATCGAATACAAGTGCCCAAAATTGTGTGCATGTTATAATAAGGATTCATTTAAAATAGTACGTGAGCGAACAGAGGGATCAATTGGACTGTGTTCCCGAGCAGTAGCGAGATGTGTGAGGTAAGACACACCACTGGCGCTATTAATTTTTCTTATTAATTTGTTTGTTTCACCCTCTGACTGGTGGGACCCAACGTACTACATGGAGAGAGGTAAGGTTACTAAGGCTTCATTATTTCTGCAACACTATGGATAGTCTTACCACCAAAGCCACATGACACGATTATGATTTAGATCCCAATGACTCCCACACACAGAAAAAACACGGCATGCTTGTCACACGAATGCAGGAATGTATAAAAGGTTATTCTCCTCTCGTTGAACATAACGGAATGGTTGTGTAGCTGGTTAGCCTGTTCGCTCATCAAACTTGAGGTCTAGGGTTCCACTCAAAAAACTCTTGAGGTCTCGGGTTCGATAACTACACTTGAGTATAATTTGTGCCAGGAGGATTCTTTGACTGGTCAAAATGGATGGATATAGAGCTATACGATCTCGTAATGACTATATAATCACCTCATCACGTATAAGCTGCAGCCTTGGCGCTTGTTTTCTAGGGTTTGCACGCTTCACACTCTCTCTCTAGTATATATATACACGCTGGAGCCTCAGCGCTTGTAGTTGCTCTCTTCACACTCTCTCACCCTCTCCAGATCTAAACAAGACTTCGTTGGCCTATCTCTCCCCTCACCGCTGTTCAAAGAGCCAGCAGGATCCATCCGCCGGGAACGGAAGGAGGCTTAACGCTGTCGTCATCGGCGAGGGAGGGAATCCACTACCGGCGCAGCTGTTCACTTTCACCCAGCGGCGGCACGGGAGGGCCTCCAACCCCTTCTTCTTCACCGCCATCCCGTCGCCCACCGAACCACGCCCCAAGAACCTTAAGGTATAATTTACTTATTCCACATGCATTGCTCTTGCTGCATGTATACCATGAATCTAGGACGTGGTTCAAAGATGAAAGGAGTGGGGGGAAGTAGTGGGAAAAGTGGTTCAAAGAGGAAAGGAAGGGGGAAAGTTGTATAGCATGAATCTAGGACGTGGTTCAAAGAGGAAAGGAATAGGGGAAAGTAGTGGGGAAAGTTGTATCGCATAAATCTAGGACGTGGTTCAAAGAGGAAAGGAAGGGGCGAAAGTACTAGTACAGACTGGCTATCCAGCACCTATGTTGGTCGAAAAGGGAAAACAATGACAACTGCAGTACGCACATCTGTAACGAACTGATCTTTTGTTTTGGGGGACAAGGCTATAGAGTTTGAGCAGGACTAGATTTGCTGCGCTCACATAGGGAAAGGTGTCTAAGTATAACAAAACTGGGACCAACACAAATATGCTCCTTGGTTGTTTGTTCTTTGTTGCAACAGACTATGCATGACCACAGTACATCGGTAGATGCACATGGTGCTGGTGCATCCACTGTCCCATTTGGTTAAAAACTCCCTAGTCCCTACCTGCTTGTTTCCAGGGACTAAACATGGACTAGAGGTTATTAAATGACATGCTAAAATACCATGTTACCCCTAGTAATGAACTAATAGAGACAAGGTGCGATGCGTGGCAGGGGCAACTATTGGAAAAAGTCCCAAAAAGACTCCCTTGGGGTCTTCTTTCTTTAGTCCCAAAAATGCCCACTTTTAGTCCCTAAAAGTCCCTCATGTTTGGTTTAGATGGGACTGACACGGAGTTTTTTAGTCCCTACACAAAAATGTCCCTATAAACAAACACCCTCTAATAATGCCGCTGGAAAATTGATGCAATGCCATAGTTAAAAGCAAATTACATGTTTAACGAATTTTATTGTTAATATAATCTCTATGTTAATATTAATCAATGCCACCGTTTGAGAAATGCTACTGTCTTGCTTTCTTTCCCATTTAGATAAGGTAGATGCTTCTTTTTGTTGGCTTCTGTGTCATCCACCGTTATTGACCACTAGTTGTTTCCTTTGCACCTCTGTGTAAACAGGGTTATCTACTTCACCTTGTTGCCATTGTGACCTTTTGTTGCACTGCACAAAACACTTTTGTTTTAAGAGTGTTTTGTGCAGTTCAACCAAAATGTCACACCGACAACGTTGCTTGATTGCTTGATCTTAGTGGAACTGCACAAGAGGAGATCTTACTTCCTATCCGTGTTGGCAAATTTGGTTCAGATCTTCTTCTTGTGAGTTGTTTGAATTCCGCATCATGAGAGGTCAGTACTAGCCTTCTTTCACATGATTCTGCAGTGTGCTTTCATATGTTGTGCTACTTCTATGGTAATGTTGCATGATTTTAGTGAACTGCACAAATGGAGACAAGACTTCCAATCTGTATGTGCACCGTAATATCCCACTGAGGTAAGATAAGGATATTTCACAATTGTTGGCCTGTATTTTGCCACTTTCATCAGAAAATTAATGTCATTGTTTAGTATTATACTTTTGCTCCCTAATTGACATGCCAAATCTTACATTGAGGGCGAAGCTTGTCTGTTATTGAACCAAGTGATGAAGGGGGAGAACAAGCAGAAGAAAAACAAAAATCAACTTCTGGTGCTGTAATGAAGCACTGGAACTGTGATTACACAAGTAATGATATAGTTTTGCATCTTAATTTATTGCTATGGTTGGAACGAGCAATTGTTTTGCCACTGATTTGATGACACTCTTAATGTAATACGTAATTATCTCTACTTGTGCAAACAGGGATCTTCTTTGAAGATACCATATATTTTAGTGGAACTGCACAAGAAGATGTTGGAAAAATTAAACTAATTGAGGAGTATATAGTAAGCATGGCCACCACAGTAGATAGCAATAGATGGTTCCAGAGAAGTGCTTCATCTGTATGCTCTACACAATAAGCCTCCTGACAAAGTTGGGTACTCGCCCACTAATATCATCCATATGATTGAGCTTTGTCATCTCTATTGGTGTTGTGCTACTGTTTAGATACTGTCATGAAAAAGTGGTATTGTCCTTGAGAAGTGCTTCATCTGTGCTATTTTAAATATTTCCTTTCCTTTTGTTCGAGCAAACAGGGATGCTAGCATTTAGTTGTCCTCTTATCTTTGCACAACAGGATCATCTTCCTCTGAAGAAGAATATGGAGTACGTGAAGTGACTAGTTCCGATTATGCCAGGATCAAGAAGCCATGTCTATCTTCTCATCGGAAGGAGCAGTTGAAGGATGGTTACATTACTCCCCACAAGACCAAACTAACTTCAGCTCAGAAGGACTGACAAATCTCCATTTTTGCTGTGATGCGCGAGTACGATGTTGATCTAGGATTCTTTCTGGTGATTTCCATTTTTCTAAAAGTGTGCTCTACATGGACCATGTAGGTGCCTATTTAAACTGTCAATTCATAGTACAATTTGCTTTATACTAATCACTTTTTTTGTATTTGTGCAAACAGGGGTGCTCAGCTTGATTTCAATGGGAACTGCAAAAAATATTCATGAATACATCGAATCATTCATTTCCACCACAAGAAAGGAGGTGCCGATCAGTTCAAGGCATTGCAACATATAAGGGCGAAATCATACAAGCTACGCGCGAATTTGGTTGATTTTGGTGGAACTATACAAAAAGAACAACTGGTTTATTTAGGACGAGGTGCCATGTCAATGTCCGAACTGATGGTAAACCCTACCCATTCCACAATCGCAGGCATTTGATATTTTGGAATGGGACAACTTTGTCAAATTTTGCTCATTGATTTTAGCAAGACATGTGTTTGATATTTTCGAATGGGACGCCCTTTGCAGTCAGCAGCGTCGATCAATTTTTTCTTTATTCTTTAATTGTGAAGTAAATATTGCCTCTGACATGTGAGTCGCTGAGATGCATAATCATGGACTATTTTGAATGTTCTCTATGAATTGCCAGCCCTGTGTGTTTGATTGCAATGTACAAAAACGCTAAAAAGCTGCTCAAACTCTTTGTACTCATTTTGTTCCTTTTTACTTTGCACATTGTGAAAGTGCATACTTTTTTCTATAAGATTGGTAAAAGTAGAGATACTTTGACTGCAGACAAAACTTGTATGCAGACTAGAAAGGACCGGAGGTAGTACATGTGAAACTGCTGCAAATGAGGTGATCACCCTGGGAATAATGCTAGTACGTATTGTTTTGCATGTTCATCCAATGCCAGTGATATAGGAATTCGAACTAATCGAAATAAATTCATTCATACACGGTCGGATTTCATATAATCATGCTGGATTTCATTACATTCTATACATTCTTTAACTAAAAAGGGGTGCGCTGGAGGTATAATTAATTAACCGAAGCTACCCACCTATGTCCCGCTGAGCCGAACAGAAGCTTCAGTTACTTAACTACAGGTGCAGTTGCGTAACTGACATGTGGCCTGTTGGGCCCACGTGTCAGTCAGCCAATTGCACCAGCATTTAAGTAGAAGCAACGTTCTTCTCCAACACAACTCTCCGACTCCACGTCGCCGCTAAGAAGCTAACCGGCCGTCAATGGTCAACCCAACTAGCTTGGCTTCAAACGGAGGGTAGCAGTGGTGGCCTTACTTGGACCCGAGCGGCGGCGACCTACCGTGTTCTAGCCTTCCTCTTTTTATGTGTGGTGCGGCCTCGTTGGCAGCAGAGCGGGGCCTAGGCGGAGCCGACGATGTCCTCTGTCTTGTTGCCGGCGGGCGACGCTTCGGTGGAATGGTGGGAATCCTCCCCCTTGTTGCCGGCAGGGTGGGGCCTCGGCTGAGCCGGCGATGTCGTCTGCCTCGTTGTTGGCGGGGCAGGGCCTCGGCGGAGCCAGCGGTGTCCTCTGCCTCATTGTTGGCACCACAGGGCCTCGGCGGAGCATGGCCTCGTCGATGCCAGCGGAGCGGTGACTCGTCGGAGCTGGCATTGTCCTCTGCCTCGTCCTTGGTCTCGCCAAACAGCACCTCGCTCGCGTCATCGCCCTCTTTGTAGGCCGCCGTAGCCTCCGCCACCCGCATGCGGTACCGCTAGTGATCGAGGTGGCCCTAGCGGGCGGAGCGGTACGAGTCGAGCAGCGCCTCCTGCTCTGCCCGCTCCATGACGATCTGCTCCTCCGTGTGCAGGTGCTCCTGGAGGAGATGGTGGTTGTAGGCGGCGTCGGCCTGTGCCTCCCGGAACTGCTCCTCACGCATCTGCCTCACCGTGTCCATATATTGGGCACGGGCCTCGCCGATGGTCATGGTGCAATGCACCTGCAAGGATGAAGCTGAGGAGGGGGTTGGCGCCGGATCATCGACTACCATGTTCTCCATTGGGACGTCGTCGTCCTGCGTTGCCTGCCGGCCAGCCGGTTGGTAGCAATGGCTGCCATCTCCTTGTGGTCCGTCATCCGCCCGTCCCGAAGAGCGCTGGAGCGCGAGGAAGCCATGGTGGGCAGTAGTGGTGTGGATAGGAGAAAGGGAACGAATGCGGATGACTGCGGCTATGGCCGACGCAGTAGTTCATATAGCAATGGTGGGCGGCGGAGGGACGGATGTGTGGCGCCGGAGTAGCCGCCTCGGCAACCGCGTATCATTAATGTGGGCGGCAGATGGACGGACGGACGACACTTGTGTTGTTTGAAGGCGGAGCAATCGCCTGCACCGGGAAGCGGGGCGAGCGCGCTGACTGTTTCGGGCCGAAAGCGCGCGCGGGCGAGGAGATGACTTTACTTGGAGAGGATGACAATGGGGACCCACCAGGGCCATAGCCTGACGTACGCAAGTACCTCCTTATTATATATATATATATGTATATATATATAGTTTTTTTGCTTCCTCCTGGTTTGCTGACATCACGGTCCCACACCATTGTCAACCTATGTACCCCCTCCTTTCCGGTTTATAGGGCTTATCTCAAAATTTTAGTTTTTCCATTTTATAAGGCTCAATTTGGTTGTTTTCCATCACATGTTCAGATTCCAAGGTCCATTAAATCATTGCATGCAAGTATTAAGAGAAAATTGACCAATGCATGTACTTTATGCATGCATGCATTGCAATTAATGCATTGATAAACATAATTTTTTGAGGAAAACAAGAACATTAATTAGGTGCTTTTGCAAAACTACAAAAAGTATTCCACCACTCGCCATCTACCTTGATTGGTGAGATTTTTGAATTGAGCACTATAAACCGGAAAGGAGGGAGAAGTCAATAAACAAGAGAATTGCACAAGAAGCGGCCGATAGCTGGGATCAAGCAGCTCGAGCAGTATTTGTGTTTTTGAGGTGTGAGCACTGCAAAGTTTTTCGAGGTTTAGCCCAGATATTAATTTTTCTTCTCTGACCAACAACAAAAACATCGCTGTAGGTATTAACTGGGCGGGCTGTGGCCCGTCTAGCCCAGGCCAGATATCCAGCCCAGATATTAATTTTTTTTCAAGCTAAAAATGGCTAGCCCAGCCATACTTTTTTTTAGGAATACCCAGGCAAGGTTAAGTTGTTATTCTCCGCCCCGCTGGGCTGCAAATCTTTCCTCGGAGGGATGCATTAGGCTTAACAAAAAAATGAGCTTTAAGAAGTAATAAATGGGATGTAATTATAAAAACTGGGTAGTAACTATAAAAATGCAGCAAACACGTAATTACTTTATAAAATATTGTTTTTGGATATTGAAAATTATAATTTCATTAATTGTTGCGAGTGCAATGTTTGGTTGGATTTTTATGTAATATAAATTTATATTGAAATTGTATTTAATCTGACTAGAAGTTTCGGGATAAAAATATTTCAGATCCCATCAAAATGTGGGAATTTTTTTATTGAATTATGTTTTGAACGGTTGGTTGAAATGGGCTGTACTTTTAACAAACTGTAAATGGGTTGTAGTAAATTCCATTAGAATTCAAAAATGGGCTGCACATTCTTACAAATCACAAATGGGCTATAAGTTCTCTGCCACACACTTGTGGCCTTACTAAGTTGACGTGTCCCCTAAAAAAAGAGAGTTGACACGTATGCAAGGCTTTGTCAACTTATAGTCAACACACGGTTCTAGCAGCAGTGGCTGTTGGATGTCCATCCAACGGATGCCGTGTTTCTTCTTCGATCTGGATATTCTAGCTTCACCCGCCCAAAAAATGATTCCTCCCCCTGACATCTGGGGCGCACTATTTCATAAGCTGACCTGTGGGCCTACTAAGTTGACGTACCAAGGGCTTTGTCAACTTAGTTAATATAAATGATTCTAGCTGCAGTGACCGTACGATGTCCATCCAATGGCCGTCGTGCTTCTTCAACCTCTGGTCTTCTTGCTCCAGCCGCCCAAAGCAGCGCCGATCGTGCCGGCTGCTCCTGCCTCCCGTGGCTGGCTGTGCTGCCGCGGAGGCCTCACCGCCCCCTACTACTCCCACCACTGGCCAGGCCATCCCTCCACTCACCCACACCCCCTGTTATTCTGGGCGACGGCAGCCTCACACCGCAGCCGAACCAGTGAACCCTCGTACTTCTCTCTGCGTGGGCATCCACTGCTGCGTCTTCCCAGGATCTATGTCGTCCCCTTCCTAGGCCTCGCCGTCGTCCACCTCTGTGGTGCTCTCGGCGCGGTGTGGTCAACTGCAGCCACGACTTCCTCGATGCGTCGAGCATTTGACTGTGGGTGGGATGTCCGTCGGCTTAGCTTGAAATTCTTCTCCAGTCTCACCGTGACTGCGAGGGTGGGGGATGTTGCGTATTGTGATTAGATTAGAAACATAGGGTAGACTAGGAATGTAACGCCCCGGATACAACTTTCCATATTCGTAACTCCAACTCTTGCCTTTTCCGGAGATGCGATATGTTATTTCCTCCGTGGTTGGGTTTTTGTCTGTTGTTTTGCATTTTGTTCTTGTTATGCATCTCATCTCATGTCATCATCTGCATTTCATCCGCATGTTTTTCAAAACTTGCATCCGTTCGTGTTCCCCCGGTTCTCTCCGTTGTCCATTCCGAGCCCCGACACTCTCACACGCGCCCGTGGCACCTCCGAAATAATATTTTATAAGCGGCATAAAAATGTTCTCGGAATGGGATGAAAATTGTTGAGCGGTCTTATTATAGTGTAGACAGGCCGCCTGCCAAATTTTGTCGTATTCGGAGTTCGTTTGACTGCCCAACCGTTAAATATATAACCGCGATATAGTCGGTATATTCATCGGGTGTTTTCGGTCTCCGAAAACCCGTTTTCGGATGCTATCTCTTCTCTCCCCTCAGTCCAGACCCTCTCGTCACAGCCCACTTGCAGCCCACCTAACCCCCCCTCCGCTCCGGACCGTCCGATCGAGATCGAACGGCTCCGAAACAGCCTCAAACCCCCTAACCCTAGCCCCCTTACTATATATAGATGTCTCCCCTACCAATTTTGGCCTTCCCCTTCCTTCCACCTTGTTTTCCGTGCAGCCCAATCATTAGCACCGCCGCTCCCCTCCATTTCCGCGCCCCTCCAGCCCCTGCTCGCCAGTTGGCAAGTCGCCATTGGGCGCGCCGCCGCCATCCGCCGCCAGGGCCAACCGACGCTCGCCACGCGGCCTCCCAGCGCCCCCCTGGCAGTTCCCCTCGCCGCAGCCTGTCCAAGCCCGGGCGCAGCCCGCCAGGCCCATCCAGGGCCCGACCGCACCCGAGCCACCCGAAGCCTCCCGCTCGATCCAGTTTGGGATCGGGGGAGCACCGCCGCCCTCCAGCGCCTCGACCTCGCCGCCGGAGGCCGCCGTCCTCGCCCTGTTGCCTCGCCGGATCTCCGCCGCCAGGTCGTGCCTCCCCATCACCCTCTCCCTCTCGCTTCTCTCTCTCTCTCTCTCTCTCTCAGATCTCTCTCTCCCTGCAGGAAACCCCGCCGCCGCCGCCAGAGAACCTCGTCACCGGCCTCCTCGTCCTTAAGTCTCGCCGGATCCGGGGTCCCCAGGCCTGGATCCACCCGTTCCCGTCCGTCCCGGCCATCCCCGGCCTCCGCCCCTGCCGGAACCCGTTGCCTCCGCCTCCAGCGCCGCCATGCCCTGCGTCCTCTGCATCAGGCGGGAGGAGGACGAGCTCCTCCAGCGTCCGCGTGGGCCCGGCCCAGCAGCGCCCAGCGCGCCGGCAGAGCCATCGGCCTCCCCAGATCTGCACCGCTTGGGCCTCCTCCTCTCCAGCTGGGCCAAGAGCCCATGGTGAGCTGCCTAGTTCCTGTAGCTCCAATTTCGTCCCGTGTCGTTTTTTTCCTGTTCTGTGAATTTCCTATTTTCCAAGGAATTGGCAGAATTGCAGAAAACCCCCTGGAGTTCATGCATTTAATTACTCACAAGTGGTGCATCATATGTAAATAATTCATATATGTAAAATGCTCAGAAAATTGTGTAGATTAATAATATGCCACTTTCATCTATGTTAAAAATGTTTAAAATGCTGTTTGTGTTAATTTGCATAAATGCCATGTTAAAATGTTTTAATTCATAACTAAATAACCGTAGCTCCATTTTAAATAAACTTTATATGTATTTGGGGTGGAAAAATGCGTAGATTAACATGGTGCACTTTATTTTCCTGTTTAACAAAAATAAAATTGTGTTTAGGGCAGAACAGTACCGAATCTAAAATATGCATATGGGGATTTCCCAGACTTGTTGTTTGTTGTTCTGGCCTCATTTAAACTTTTCTAGATAGGTAGTTTTCTTGTGCTTCACCCCTTGCCATGTTTAATAACATTTAATATTGTTGGCTACCTAAACGAGATTAAACTAAATAATTGCATGTGGTGTTTTGTCAATAGGCAACTCGTTGCATATTGAGCCCCACTTAACTTGTAGTATTGATTGTTGCACTTGCCATGCCATGCTCTTTAAACCAGTCATGCATCATGTTTGTTTGTGCATCATGCCATGTTTATGTGCTGTGTGTTTACTATGTTATTTGTTTCTTTCCGGTGTTGCTTCTTAGTTTCAGTAATGTTGTGATTGTGAGGATTCGTTTGACTACGTCCGGTTGTCTTCTTCATGGACTGGTTCTTCTTCCTAGCGGGATTTCAGGCAAGATGACCGCTACCCTGGATCTCACTACTATCATTGCTATGCTAGTTGCTTCATTCTATTGCTATGCTGCGCTACCTATTACCTGTTTATCAAGCCATCCCAAATTGCCATGTCAGCCTCTAACCTTTGACACCTTTCCTATGCAAACCGTTGCTTGGCTATGTTACCGCTTTGCTCAGCCCTCTTATAGCGTTGCTAGTTGTAGGTGAAGTTGAAGATTGCCCCATGGTGGACAGGGTTTATGTTGGGATATCACAATATCTCTTATATTATTAATGCATCTATATATTTGGTAAAGGGTGGAAGGCTCAGCCTTATGCCTGGTGTTTTGTTCCACTCTTGCCGCCCTAGTTTCCGTCATACCGGTGTTATGTTCCCGAATTTTGCGTTCCTTACGCGGTCAGGTGATTTATGGGACCCCCTTAATAGTTCACTTTGAATAAAACTCCTCCAGCAAGGCCCAACCTTGGTTTTACCATTTGTCTCACCACCACCTATATTTCCCTTGGGAGTAATTAACCCAAGGGTCATCTTTATTTTAGCCCCCCCCGGGCCAGTGCTTGTCTAAGTGTTGGTCCAAACCGGGCAGACTGCGGGGCCACCTCGGGGCAACTCGAGGGCTGGTTTTACTCGTAGGCTGACCTATCCGGAGTTGCCCTGAGAACGAGATATGCGCAGCTCCTATCGGGATTGTCGGCGCATCGGGCAGCTTTGCTGGTCTTGTTTTACCATTATCGAAATGTCTTGTAAACCGGGATTCCGAGTCTGATCGGGTCTTCTTGGGAGAAGGTCTATTCCTTCGTTGATCGTGAGAGATTGTCATGGGCTAAGTTGGGACACCCCTGCAGGGTATAATCTTTCGAAAGCCGTGCCTGCGGTTATAGGCAGATGGGAATTTGTTAATGTCCGGTTGTAGATAACTTGACACCAGATCCGAATTAAAACGCATCAACCGTGTGTGTAGCCGTGATGGTCTCTTTTCGGCGGAGTTCGGAAAGTGAACACGGTTTCTGGGTTATGTTTGACGTAAGTAGGAGTTCAGGATCACTTCTTGATCATTGCTAGTTTCACGATCGTTCCGCTTGCTCTCTTCTCGCTCTTATTTGCGTATGTTAGCCACCATATATGCGTAGTCGCTGCTGCAACCTCACCACTTTACCGCTTCCTTTCCCTTTAAGCTTTGCTAGTCTTGATACCCATGGTAATGGGATTGCTGAGTCCTCGTGGCTCACAGATTACTACAACAATAGTTGCAGGTACAGGTTATGCGATGATCATGATGCGAGAGCGATGCTTGCTTGCGTTGAGTTCTTCTTCTACTTCTTCAATCAGGGATAGGTTCCAGGTCGGCAGCCTGGGCTAGCAGGGTGGATGTTGTTTGAGTTTCTGTTTGTGATTCATCCGTAGCCGGATTTTGCTCTTATGTATTGTGATGTTGTATTCATGTGGCATTGTATGCCTTATGTATGTATCCCCATCTATTATGTAATGTTGATGTAATGATATCCACCTTGCAAAATCGTTTCAATATGCGGGTCTATCCTTGGTGGGACCTTCGAGTTCCTTTTGGATAGGGTCGCATATTGGGCGTGACAAGTTGGTAATCAGAGCCTCGACCGACCATAGGAGCCCCCTTGATTGTTGGCCGTTGTTGAGTCTAGAAGAAAACTATTTCAAGTCTTAGGATTATATATATCGGAGAGTAGGATTCTTTTTACTCCTCAGCCCCTTCGTCGCTCTGGTGAGATATCCTGACGTAGATGTTTTGACTTTGCTCTCCTCAAATTTCGCTAATTTTTTTTAGGTTCACGCGGGTATCTTGGAATCATTCCGATGGTTTTGTGACGAGAACATTGTTCTTGGTGCCTCCTGTCTATTATGTGGCATTGACCCGGGGAGTTGAGCTCCAAGGTGTTGTCGTCACAATTTTATCGTTGCAGTTCTGGAATACCTGAGTTTTGCCGACATTGAAAATCTCTTTTATGCAGTTGTTGGTGAGATAACCTCGACGTCACCCAGTACTGGGGAGTTCGGGAGTATTGCCATAACTCGTATAACGGATGCTTTTCGAAGGTTGAGGAACACGATTTCTGAAGGTTTCTTGGTTATGTGTTGACGGATGGATACAACTGGATGTAGGTATTGTTAGTTTGGGTGAGATAAATTGCTTCCCCTGTATCCCCAACACCAGATTGCATAACCAGAAAGTTTCGGGAGTTTATAGGTGGGAATTCAAGTAGCTCTAGTTTTATCTATCCAACAGACACTTGATACGACATGGGGTCTATCATATGTTTGTTCCGGCTTATTCTGCAAGCCAAATCCTTTGTATTGTTTTATTTGTGGTATTCGAGTTGCATCGAAGTCAAGTGTTGATTCCATACCTTTCAAGCGGTGTTCTCATATTTCTATGGGAGTACTAATCCTTCTTGATCACTGAGGTTGTCATGTCAATTCTTTTTCCAACCGGTGTGCTTCTCTTCAAGTGGATCTGATCATTTTCAACATCCACAAGATCAACTCTAAGTTTTCTCAACGGTGTTTGTTTCATCCGTCCCAAGTTGTCTTTGTTTTCCCGCCCTCCCACCCTTTTTCTTCAAGGACTCAGAATTTCTAATCAAACATCCATTTATTCATGTGAAGTCTCTTCACTCTTTTCAATCATTGTCCTGATCCGGTGATCCCTCATGAAGATGCTCACGAGCTTCCAGTTCATTATTTTTCATTCTCGTATTCTTTCCCGGTGGATTTAATTCAAGCTTTCAGTGTTGATCATATCCTTTCCTCGTTTCAAATGTTTTTCTCATGCCGGTGTATCTCTTAATCGTTCACCTCTCACTTTTCATTTGTTCTGGAGTGCTGAAGATATCTCGGAAGACTTGTGTTTCCATTCTCAATCCTTTCAAGATATTTCGAGGTTGTTATCTCATTCAAGTCATTTAATTCAACTGGTGCAATCCCCCCTTTCAATCAATTGTTCAACGATGTTTCTTTCGAGTGGGCCCTAACCCACAGGTCTTTTCCTAGGATCTTACCTGACTCTTCTAATTTCTCGGAGCTATTCTCAAATCCTTTTCGAAGTTTGACGTAAGAATGGATTTTCATCAGTCATATTCTTTCTTCAAGATCGCTTTCAAAATATTTTCATATTTGGCCCAACCTTTCCTCTTTTAATTCTCCCGGAGTATCTCAACAATTCATGGTGGTTCTCATCATCATTCTCAACATTTGAAGACCGAAGAAGGATTTCTCTTAAATCTTGCTCCATTCTCTTCAAGATTCATCGTTCTAGATTGATGCCATCCTCTCATATTTGCTTTCGATTGTGACAATTCTTTTCTTACCATCCGGAGCATTTCATGAGTTCTGTCCATTTTATTCCTACAAAGGCCATCATGTCATAATTCTTCATTCTCAGTGTGTAGCTATTGTTCAATACCCTCTAATCAGTTCATGATCTCTTTGTTTTCATGTATCTAAATCCCCTCAAGTATCTTCATTCGTTTTCCAATTCTTCCTGGTGAATTATGCCTTTGCTACTTTCATTTTCAATTCTTACGGTGGTTCGTTCAAGATTTCTCTTCCTTCGTCATCGTATCAATTCATTCATTCATTCGTTCTTTTCAATCCCACCGGTGGTTCCATCAATACCTTCTCAAGTTTGCTCTATATCTCTCTTAATCCTTTCTACGAGAATAAGTAGTATGCCAAATCCATTGCTTGTCATCAATTTAATTTGATGAAGGATAAGCATACAATAAATCTTATTCTTATTTCCTCGAGGTGATTCAATTCTTTTATTTCCGGAGTTCCAAGTTCTCTCGGTTATATCATCGCAAAGCTCCATCTAAATCATTGCAAGGCTTCACCTTGTGTTTCCAACTTCTCCTTCTTTCTATCATCCTTTTATTACCGGAGTTCTTCATGGAAGATCTACATGGTGGTTCATCAAGGATTCTTTTCATTCTTCAATTGTTCTTCAAGATTTCTCTTGAAGTTATGATCCGCCAAGCTTTATTCAAAAAATAAACATGGTGCTCAACACATGTCTTGTTTTGAGGAGTTCAAGTATTGTTCATCTTGCATTCCAAAGTGCAATTCTTTCTACCTTATCACTTGAGGTGGTGTTATGTCATTCTTGATAATTTTGAGTTCGTGTTTCTTGATTCACATGTTCTCAAGAATGAGGTATTTTAAATCCATCAATCTCTTTGTTGGAGTTATCTTGGGTTATATTTCACCTAAAGCCTTCCATTGGGAATGTTGCTATTTGTGGTGCTTATCATTGATCCAAGCTTTCTCCATATCCTTCTCGGTGAAAGAGGTTTTTCATCTCTTCGTTGATCTCAAACAAGCAATTGTTTCCTTTAGTGGTCGGTTGTCACCTCATAATGTTGAGATGTTTCCATAAGCTCACTAGAAGCTTATTCTTTTCGTTGTTGGTTTTCCAACAACTCCGTTATAACATTCTTGGAAGGATTCTTTCCAAGCTCATTTGTGGTAGAAGTTGGCATTTTCTCCTACATTCTGTTATTCCAATGATCTATCTTCTATTCTTTCTTTCGGAGGCATTGTGATGTTGCTCTTTTCACTCGTTATCTCGAATTATTAGGATTGTGTTCTTTTCATGTTTATCCATTTTACCGGAGTGTTGTGTCATCTCTTCAAGTTCTTTTCATCTTATCAAGTTTTCCTTCTTCTTTCAGTCGGAGTGCTGCCCAAATTATATCAATCTTATTCCTTCTCTATCTAGTTTTAACCGGAGTGGTTTCAATATCTATCTTATCACTAAACCTCTTGGTTTTCATCGTATCCCTTGTTCCTCTTTTCTAACGAAGTGTTTTCAACTTTGTTCATCTTTGTTGTTTTCTTTCTTTCATTTTGCTCAACCTCTCTAGGTTCATGGTTTCACTCGTTTGTCGAAGAAGCAACTTAGTTTTACCTCTTCTCTTCCTCTTCTGTTTCTCTCCGGTGCCATCCTAGATCTTGGGACGAGATCCTCTCGTAGTGGTGGAGTGTTGTAACGCCCCGGATACAACTTTCCATATTCGTAACACCAACTCTTGCCTTTTCCGGAGATGCGATATGTTATTTCCTCCGTGGTTGGGTTTTTGTCTGTTGTTTTGCATTTTGTTCTTGTTATGCATCTCGTCTCATGTCATCATCTGTATTTCATCTGCATGTTTTTCAAACCTTGCATCCGTTCGGGTTCCCCCGGTTCTCTCCGTTGTCCATTTCGAGCCCCGACACTCTGACACGCGCCCGCGGCACCTCCGAAATAATATTTTATAAGCGGCATAAAAATGTTCTCGGAATGGGATGAAACTTGTCGAGCGGTCTTATTATAGTGTAGACAGGCCGCCTGCCAAATTTCGTCGCATTAGGAGTTCGTTTGACTGCCTAACCGTTAAATATATAACCGTGATATAGTCGGTATATTCGTCGGGTGTTTTCGGTCTCCGAAAACCCATGCCGGGCTGCTATATCTTCTCTCCCCTCAGTCCAGACCCTCTCGTCACAGCCCACCTGCAGCCCACCTAACCCCCCTCCGCTCCGGACCGTCCGATCGAGATCGAACGGCTCCGAAACGGCCTCAAACCCCCTAACCCTAGCCCCCTTACTATATATAGATGTCTCCCCTACCAATTTTGGCCTTCCCCTTCCTTCCACCTTGTTTTCCGCGCAGCCCAATCATCAGCACCGCCGCTCCCCTCCATTTCTGCGCCCCTCCAGCCCCTGCTCGCCAGTTGGCAAGTCGCCATTGGGCGCGCCGCCGCCATCCGCCGCTAGGGCCAACCGGCGCTCGCCACGCGGCCTCCCAGCGCCCCCTGGCAGTTCCCCTCGCCGCAGCCCGTCCAAGCCCGGGCGCAGCCCGCCAGGCCCATGCAGCGCCCGACCGCACCCGAGCCGCCCGAAGCCTCCTGCTCGATCCAGTTTGGGATCGGGGGAGCGCCGCCGCCCTCCAGCGCCTCGACCTCGCCGCCGGAGGCCGCCGTCCTCGCCCAGTTGCCTCGCCGGATCTCCGCCGCCCGTCCTCTGCCGCCAGGTCGTGCCTCCCCATCGCCCTCTCCCTCTCGCTTCTCTCTCTCTCTCTCTCAGATCTCTCTCTCCCTGCAGGAAACCCCGCCGCCACCGCCAGAGAACCTCGTCGCCGGCCTCCTCGTCCTCAAGTCTCGCCGGATCCGGGGGTCCCCAGGCCCGGATCCACCCGTTCCCGTCCGTCCCGGCCATCCCCGGCCTCCGCCCCTGCCGGAACCCATTGCCTCCGCCTCCAGAGCCACCGTGCCCTGCGTCCTCTGCATCGGGCTGGAGGAGGACGAGCTCCTCCAGCGTCCGCGTGGGCCCGGCCCAGCAGCGCCCAGCGCGCCGGCCCAGCCACCGGCCTCCCCAGATCTGCACCGCTTGGGCCTCCTCCTCTCCAGCCGGGCTAAGAGCCCATGGTGAGCTGCCCAGTTCCTGTAGCTCCAATTTCGGCCCGTGTCGTTTTTTTCCATGTTCTGTGAATTTCCTATTTTCCAAGGAATTGGCAGAATTGCAGAAAACCCCCTGGAGTTCATGCATTTAATTACTCACAAGTGGTGCATCATATGTAAATAATTCATATATGTAAAATGCCCAGAAAATTGTGTAGATTAATAATATGCCACTTTCATCAATGTTAAAAATGTTTAAAATGCTGTTTGTGTTAATTTGCATAAATGCCATGTTAAAATGCTTTAATTCATAACTAAATAACTGTAGCTCCATTTTAAATAAACTTTATATGTATTTGGGGTGGAAAAATGCCTAGATTAACATGGTGCACTTTATTTTCCTGTTTAACAACAATAAAATTGTGTTTAGGGCAGAACAGTACCGAATCTAAAATATGCATATGGGGATTTTCCGGACTTGTTGTTTGTTGTTCCGGTCTCATTTAAACTTGTCTAGATAGGTAGTTTTCTTGTGCTTCACCCCTTGCCATGTTTAATAACATTTAATATTGTTGGGTACCTAAACGAGATTAAACTAAATAATTGCATGTGGTGTTTTGTCAATATGCAACTCGTTGCATATTGAGCCCCACTTAACTTGTAGTATTGATTGTTGCACTTGCCATGCCATGCTCTTTAAACCAGTCATGCATCATGTTTGTTTGTGCATCATGCCATGTTTATGTGCTGTGTGTTTACTATGTTATTTGTTTCTTTCCGGTGTTGCTTCTTAGTTCCGGTAATGTTGCGATTGTGAGGATTCGTTCGACTACGTCCGGTTGTCTTCTTCATGGACTCGTTCTTCTTCCTAGCGGGATTTCAGGCAAGATGACCGCTACCCTGGATCTCACTACTATCATTGCTATGCTAGTTGCTTCATTCTATTGCTATGCTGCGCTACCTATTACCTGTTTATCAAGCCATCCCAAATTGCCATGTCAGCCTCTAACCTTTGACAACTTTCCTATGCAAACCGTTGCTTGGCTATGTTACCGCTTTGCTCAGCCCTCTTATAGCGTTGCTAGTTGCAGTTGAAGTTGAAGATTGCCCCATGGTGGACAGGATTTATGTTGGGATATCACAATATCTCTTATATTATTAATGCATCTATATATTTGGTAAAGGGTGGAAGGCTCGTCCTTATGCCTGGTGTTTTGTTCCACTCTTGCCGCCCTAGTTTCCCTCATACCGGTGTTATGTTCCCGGATTTTGTGTTCCTTACGCGGTCGGGTGATTTATGGGACCCCCTTGACAGTTCGCTTTGAATAAAACTCCTCCAGCAAGGCCCAACCTTGGTTTTACCATTTGTCTCACCACCACCTATATTTCCCTTGGGAGTAATTAACCCAAGGGTCATCTTTATTTTAGCCCCCCCCCCGGTCCAGTGCTTGTCTAAGTGTTGGTCCGAACCGGGCAGACTGCGGGGCCACCTCGGGGCAACTCGAGGGCTGGTTTTACTCGTAGGCTGACCTATCCGGTGTTGCCCTGAGAACGAGATATGCGCAGCTCCTATCGGGATTGTCAGCGCATCGGGCGGCTTTGCTGGTCTTGTTTTACCATTGTCGAAATGTCTTGTAAACCGGGATTCCGAGTCTGATCGGGTCTTCCTGGGAGAAGGTCTATTCCTTCGTTGATCGCGAGAGCTTGTCATGGGCTAAGTTGGGACACCCCTGCAGGGTATAATCTTTCGAAAGCCGTGCCTGCGGTTATATGCAGATGGGAATTTGTTAATGTCCGATTGTAGATAACTTGACACCAGATCCGAATTAAAACGCATCAACCGTGTGTGTAGCCGTGATGGTCTCTTTTCGGCGGAGTTCGGAAAGTGAACATGGTTTCTGGGTTATGTTTGACGCAAGTAGGAGTTCATGATCACTTCTTGATGATTGCTAGTTTCACGATCGTTCCGCTTGCTCTCTTCTCGCTCTTATTTGCGTATGTTAGCCACCATATATGCTTAGTCGCTGCTGCAACCTCACCACTTTACCCCTTCCTTTCCCTTTAAGCTTTGCTAGTCTTGATACCCGTGGTAATGGGATTGCTGAGTCCTCGTGGCTCACAGATTACTACAACAACAGTTGCATGTACAGGTTATGCGATGATCATGACACGAGAGCGATGCTTGCTTGCGTTGAGTTCTTCTTCTGCTTCTTCGATCAGGGGATAGGTTCCAGGTCGGCAGCCTGGGCTAGCAGGGTGGATGTCGTTTGAGTTTCTGTTTGTGATTCATCCGTAGCCAGATGATGCTCTTATGTATTGTGATGTTGTATTCGTGTGGCATTGTATGCCTTATGTATGTATCCCCATCTATTATGTAATGTTGATGTAATGATATCCACCTTGCAAAAGCGTTTCAATATGCGGATCTATCCTTGGTGGGACCTTCGAGTTCCTTTTGGATAGGGTCGCATATTGGGCGTGACAAGGAAGTATTCTATCTTGTCTTGTACTCCAAAAAGGTCATCTACTCCTATATATATATCCCCATTAGGCTCAAGCAATAAACATCGATTCCACCAATTCCCTCTATCCCTTCAAACACCTATCACATTGTGCTCTTTTTGTAGCTCCGAAGAACCGAGTATCAACATGGAGGTCAAGGGCGATCTCAATCCATTAATCCTTGACGCTCATTGTTGTCCTCCACTTGCGAGGCTTTACATCATGAAAACCAGTGGCGGAGCTAGACGGGGATGTTTGGGGGGTGGGTGCAAAATGATAAAACACCAATTTTCAGGTGCAAAATACCCTAGAATCTCAGCCATCCCCCCAAAAAAGTTCTTCATAAACTAGTGGACTGTGGCCCCTACAACATTGTACATAGCTCCGCCTGTGATGAAGACCAGGTGAATTAACAAGGTCACACCACACTCTTACAGAGAAGTGGAAGTGGGAAAGGAGATGCGTTGATTCATCAGTTTGCTTAAAGAGAGGGCAAAGACATGGTCTATTCTCGATGTTCAAGCCTATCAGTAGTTCAAATAATGATATCATTGACAAAGCTTTATCTGTTGATCAGTTAGGGTCTATTGTTTTGGAGCAGATCCTTCAACACAACCCCAAAAATTCGCTTGTGCTTGGTGAGGTCGGCCTAAAGGAAGTCGTTGTTGCAGGCGCCTGGTACATTTGGTGGCAAAGGCATGAACTAGTAAAGGGGCAGCAGGCTGTGTCAGTGTTGTGGATACAGGGGTACCCAGACTTGCCTGCCTACGACCCACTGCATGGCTCCATGGACGGCCTGGTACGTCCCAGTTTTAGCATCAACAACTCAAGACCCTCGCGAGGGGCCAAGCCTCACGAGGCGAATGACACCAAGACCTCCAAGGGGATCGGCCTTCTCAGGCTGGCTCCCTAGGAGCGGAGATTTTTATGCAAGGCGCACCTCATGAGGCTCAGCTAACGTGATCCATGACGATCGGGGCCAGACGGGTGCTAGGAGGGCGCCAACGCGCGCAGTGTACCAGTTTCCTCTTTGGTGCAAAGGAGGCAAGCAGCAGGCGTGGAGTCCCAAGGAATCAGCCAAATGTTTCCATTCTGGTGCAGCAAGACCAACACCGCTAGGACGGAAGGACGGAGGTCATCACTGAACCCACCGCGGCGTCACGACCAAAGGCTTTTGCAGGAGAAGACCACTTTAGTCAGTTACTTCTTGTCCCCCTTCAAATCTGGTCGTTGTTGTTGGAAATATGCCCTAGAGGCAATAAGAAAATGGTTATTATTATATTTCCTTGTTCATGATAATTGTCTGTTGTTCATGCTATAATTGTATTAACCAAAAACCGTAATACATGTGTGAATACATAGACCGTAATATGTCCCTGGTAAGCCTCTAGTTGACTAGCTCGTTGTTCAATAGATGGTTGTGGTTTCCTGACCATGGACATTGGATGTCGTTGTAACAGGATCACATCGTTAGGAGAATGATGTGATGGACAAGACGCAATCCTAAGCATAGCACAAGATCGTGTAGTTCGTTCGCTAAGAGCTTTTCTAATGTCAAGTATCATTTCCTTAGACCATGAGATTGTGCAACTCCCAGATACCGTAGGAATGCTTTGGGTGTACCAAACGTCACAACGTAACTAGGTGGTTATAAAGGTGCACTACAGGTATCTCCGAAAGTGTCTGCTGGGTTGGCACGAATCGAGACTAGGATTTGTCACTCCGTATGACGGAGAGGTATCTCTGGGCCCACTCGGTAATGCATCATCATACATAGCTCAATGTGACTAAGGAGTTAGTCACGGGATCATGCGTTATGGAACGAGTAAAGAGACTTGCCGGTAACGAAATTGAACGAGGTATTGGGATACCGACGATCGAATCTCGGGCAAGTAACATACCAGTGGACAAAGGGAATTGTATACGGGATTGATTGAATCCCCGACATCGTGGTTCATCCGTTGAGATCATCGTGGAACATGTGGTAGCCAACATGGGTATCCAGACCCCGCTGTTGGTTATTGTCCGGAGAGATGTCTCGGTCATGTATGCATGGTTCCCGAACCCGTAAGGTCTACACACTTAAGGTTCGGTGATGCTAGAGTTGTTATGGGAAATAGTATGTGGTTGCCAAAGGTTGTCCAGAGTCCCAGATAAGATCCCGGACATCACGAGGAGTTCCGGAATGGTCCGAAGGTAAAGATTTATATATGGGAAGTCCAGTTTCAGTCACCGGAATAGTTTTGGGGGTTATCGGTATTGTCCCGGGACCACCGAAAGGTGTCCGGGGGTCCACTGGGTGGGGCCACCTGCCCCGGGGACTCAATGGGCTGAACACGGGTGGGAACCATCCCACTAGTGGGCTGGTGCGCCCCCCAAGGGCCCAAGGTGCCTAGGGTTGGAAACCCTAGGGGTGGGGGCGCCTCCCACCAAACTTGGGGGGCAAGTCCCCCCCTTGGCTGCCGCCCCCTTGTAGATGGGATCTAGCGGGCCGGCCCCCTCTCCCCTTCCCCAATAAATAGTAGGGGTGGGAGGGCTACCGTACCCTTCCCCTGGCATAGCCCCTCCCTCCTCCAACACTTCCTCCTCCTTAGTAGAGCTTGGCGAAGCCCTGCACAAATTGCACAAGCTCCACCACCACACCGTCGTGCTGCCGGAGCTCTCCCTCAACTTCTCCTCTCCCCTTGCCGGATCAAGAAGGAGGAGATGTCCCCAGGCTGCAGGTGTGTTGAACGCGGAGGCGCCGTCCATTCGGTGCTAGATCGTATATTCCGCGATTTGAATCGCCACAAGTACGACTCCATCAACCGCGTTCTTGCAACTCTTCCACTTAGCGATCTTTGAGAGGTATGAAGATGCACTCCCTCTCTCTCATTGCTAGAATCTCCTAGATTGATCTTGGTGACATGTAGGAAAATTTTGAATTATTTCTATGTTCCCCAACAATGGCATCATGAGCTAGGTCTATGCATAGATTCTATGCACGAGTAGAACACAAGTAGTTGTGGGCGATGTTTTATTCAATTTGCTTACCGTTACTAGTCCTATCTTGGTTCGGGGGCATTATGGGATGAAGCGGCCCAGACTGACCTTACACATACGCTTACATGAGACAGGTTCCACCGACTGACATGCACTTGTTGCATAAGGTGGCTAGCGGGTGTCTATCTCTCCCATTTAGTCAGATCAGATTCGATGAAAAGGGTCCTTATGAAGGGTAAATAGCAATTGGCATATCACCGTTGTGGCTTTTGCGTTGGTAAGAAACGTTCTTGCTAGAAACCCATAGCAGCCACGTAAAACATGCAACAACAATTAGAGGATGTCTAACTTGTTTTTGCAGAGTATGCTATGTGATGTGATATGGCCAAAAAGGATGTGATGAATGATGTATGTGATGTATGAGATTGATCATGTTCTTGTAATAGGAATCACAACTTGCATGTGGATGAGTATGACAACCGGCAGGAGCCGTAGGAGTTGTCTTAATTTATTCTATGACCCGCGTGTCAATGAGAACGCCATGTAATTACTTTAGTTTATTGCTAACCGTTAGCCATAGTAGTAGAAGTAATAGTTGGCGAGACAACTTCATGAAGACACGATGATGGAGATCATGATGACAGAGATCATGGTGTCATGCCGGTGACGAAGGTGATCATGCCACGCCTCAAAGAAGGAGATCAAAGGCGCAACATGATATTGGCCATATCATGTCACTTTATGATTTGCATGTGATGTCTGTCATGTTTACATCATATTTGCTTAGAACGACGGTAGCATAAATAAGATGATCCCTCATTAAAAATTTCAAGAAAGTGTTCCCCCTAACTGTGCATCGTTGCGAGAGTTCATTGTTTCGAAGCACCACGTGATGATCGGGTATGATAGATTCTAACATTCACATACAACGGGTGTAAACCAGATTTACACATGCAAAACACTTAGGTTGACTTGACGAGCCTAGCATGTACAGACATGGCTGAGGGAGTCTTGGATAAGGGGTCCTCGGATGGCCGGACTATGTAGCATGGGCCGGACTGTTGGTCCATGAAGATACAAGAAGGCTCTCTCCCATGTCCGGATGGGACTCTCCATGGTGTGGAAGGCAAGCTTGGCGCCCAGATATGAAGATTCCTTTCTCTGTAACCGACTTTGTACAACCCTAGTCCCCTCCGATGTCTATATAAACTGGAGGGCTTAGTCCGTAGACGCAATCATAATCATACATGCTAGACTTCTAGGGTTTTAGCCATTATGATCTCGTGGTAGATCAACTCTTGTAATACTCGTATTTATCAAGATCAATCAAGCAGGAAGTAGGGTATTACCTCCACAGAGAGGGCCCGGAACTGGGTAAACATCGTGTCCCCCGCCTCAGGTTAGCAACAACCTTAGACGCACAGTTCGAGACCCCCTACCCGAGATCCGCCGGTTTTGACACCGACATTGGTGCTTTCATTGAGAGTTCCGCTGCGTCATCACCAAAAGGTTTGATGGCTCTCTCAATCATCTACAACATCGCTGCCTAGGGGGAGGCTTTCCTTCCCGGCCAGATCTTTGTGTTCGGTGGCTTTGTGCTGCGGGCCAACTCGCCTGGCCATTTAGAGCAGGTTGACAGTTACGCCCTAGGTCAGCAGATTAGTTTTGGAAATCTGGATTATGTCGCTGATATCCAGGAGACTTGATCTTCCAAGGAATCGCGCCCCTACCGCCGCTCTGGCCTTAGATCCAGAGCGTATCGCCAGGTCCAAAGACGGGCTCTCTGAGCTCGCCGGACTTTCGGTGACCCTTAGGCCCATTGTGGAGGAATCGAAGGAAGTGATGTCGCCGGTAGCCATTATGGAGCCGGAACCTTCTCCGGACACTGGCTCCGAATCCTCGGAACCAGCGTCGTGTGAGTTCGGCCAAGGAGTTTCCCTCTCGCTGTACTCCAGGGATCTCTTCTCTCGGGCCAAACCTCAGCTTTAAGCGAAGCTCCAGACTTAATGCGTCCCTTGTCATTACAAAGGAGCAACGTCCGAACCATGCCCAGCCCGGACTAGGGGCTGAGAGTAGGGAATTTTACGTCCCACCCACCACCCACTTTATAGCCACTGTCGACGAGCATGCTCGATTACGACTCCGAAGACATCGACGGTATGGATGATGATGCAGGAAAAGAACAAGCCCAAAACCCGCCATTCACCGGACACTGGACGGCCACCTCTTCGTACAACATGTACATGGTGGATACACCCAAGGAGAATAGCGACGATGACAAGGAAGATCCAGTCGAGGACAGGCCTCCTGAGATATAGCCGAAGCACCGACATCAGCGGTGCCGCTCTAAGCCACGCCGCGGAAAAGACAGCAATACCGGCACAGGAGAAAACAATACTCTCGAAGATGCCGAAGACAATGAAGACCCCGTTAAGCCAACCTCCGAGCAGGACGAATGGGAAGATGGGCGAGTTAGCCCTGATGAACATGCCATGAATGAAGACTCGGAGGACAGTAACTACCTTCCGCTCTCCGAGGACGAGGTGAGCCTTAGCAACAAGGATTTTATCGTGCCTGAGGAACCTCTCAAGTAGGAGCGCTTTAAGCGCCAGCTAATAGCCACTGCAAGGAGCCTGAAAAAGAAGCAGCAGCAGCTTCAAGCTGATCAAGATCTGCTCAATGACAGATGGACTAATGTCCTAGCAGCCGAAGAATACGTCCTCGAGCGCCCAACCAAAAGTTACCCGAAGCACAAATTGTTCCAATTCGATGACGAGGCGCCGGAGCCCATCCTACCAGCGCATAATGCGGCTGACCGTCCACCACGTGGCTGGGAGAAAGCGGCAACTCAAGCCGAACACCAGCCCATACCACCTCGCGGTAAGGGCAGAGACATAACAGCTCGGGGTCATACATATGACCTGCGGCAGGACCTAGACAATAGAGCAGGTCAGACTAGATCGATCTATAGATCACGGGGACGCGCCCGGACGTGCAACGAAGGCCATCTAGCCGGACGTGACAGACACAACCACGCCCTGGCTGAGCACTGCAGACGAACTCCATCCGAGCTACGTCGCGATGTGGCCCGACATAGAGGCGCCGCACACCCCCTTTGCTTCACTGATGAAGTAATGGACACGAATTCTCGGAAGGGTTTAAACCCATGAATATCGAATCATACGATGGAACAACAGACCCCGCAGTATGGATTGAAGATTTCCTCCTCCATATCCACATGGCCCACGGTGATGACCTCCATGCCATTAAACACCTCCCACAAAAACTAAAGGGGCCAGCGCGGCACTGGTTGAACAGCCTCCCTGAGAATTCCATGAAGACTTGGAAGACGCCTTCCGCGATAACTTCCAAGGTACATATGTTCGTCCTCCGGACGCCGATGACCTAAGTCACATCATCCAACAGCCCAGGGAGTCTACCAGGAATCTCTGGACTAGGTTCTTTATCAAAAAGAACCAAATTGTCGATTGTCCGGACGCTGAAGCCCTCACGCCCTTTAAACATAGCGTCCGAGATGAGTGGCTCGCCCGCCACCTCAGTCAAGAAAAACCAACATTCATGGCTGCCTTTACCACTCTGATGACCCTTTTTGCAGAGGAGAAGACAGCTGGCTCGCTTGTAGAAGCAACAGCATTGATGATCCGGGTACTTCCGAATTTCGAGATGGCAACGGCAAGACACGACACAATAAACACAAGCGTCGCAATAACAATGAAGGAACGCAAGACATGGCGGTCAAGCCAGATTTAGTGGTTCCAAACCCGGTCAATGGAAAAAGCCATTCAAGGCAAACAGACACAGACCATCCAATTTAGACTAGATACTGGATCGGCCCTGCCAGATTCATGGCACCCCCGTTAAACCAGCCAATCACATCAACAGGAGTTGTTGGGTTTTTAAACAAGTCGGCAAGCTTAATGCCGAACACAAGGTGAAGGGGCCGCCCAGTGACAGCGATGATGAAGAGACTCGCCAACCGAACACCGGGGGTCGGAAGCAATCTCCCCCCCCCCCGAAGTAAAGATAGTGAACATGGTATACGTGACGCACATCCCTACAGGGGACTACAAGCGCGCGCTACGGGACGCTGGCGTCATAGAGCCAGCCGCCCGAAAATTAAACCAATGGGTGGCCCGCCCGATCACTTTTGATGGCAAGGACCACCCAGCCAGTATCCTTCACGAAGGTCTAGCAGTTCTCATCCTCGATCCAATTATCGATGGGTCCATCTCATGAAAGTCCTTATGGACCGCGGCGGTAGCCTTAATCTACTCTACCAAGACACTATCCGCAAAATGGGCATTGATCCTTCAAGAATCAGGCCCACCACAACTACCTTCAAGGAAACAATATCCGACATAGAAGCTCACTGAACGGGCTCGATTACATTGGAATTCATTTTCGGCTCACCGAACAACTTTCGAAGCGAAGGCTTGACCTTCGATATTGTCCCGCTCCATAGTAGGTGCCATGCACTACTCGGGCGTACCGCTTTTGCTCGCTTTAATGCGGCCCACATTACACCTATCTCCAACTTAAGATGCCCGGTCCACGCGACACCATCACAATAAATGGAAATACAGAATGATCCCTCTGTACAGAAGAGCATACTATGGCTACTGTGGCCGAAGTACAAAGCAGCCTTATCAAGCCGCACATTTCGTCAGCCATTAAGTCGTCGGTCTCCATTAGACAGGACCAATCAATCCCAGAGCTGGATTAGCAGTTCGCCTCCGCTGTCCGCCCCATATAGCCGCGAAGTCTATCCCGCACACATAATTATACACTTAAAATACCCTGGTCACCGGCGGAGGCACAATGCGGACAGACCTATAACACTATCCGCACTCTCATAGTCTTTTTCTTTTTCTAACCATTTTTATCTTTTACCACAGTTGACTATATTTGCTGAGAAGTCCTTTAACCAAGGCAAGGCAGTGCAGACGTGCGACAGGAGGTCCAAATGTTTTTTGTAGACCGCTCTCTTTATTTCAAACCTGTAAAGTGCCCTTTTTCTCAGCTTTTGACCCCCGACATGTCAAATAGCCTTGCCAGTAGCGTTATAATCTGTAAAGATCGCGCTTGACGTATCATTCAGATGCTAGTCAACTTAACCCGTATTCAGTAGTCGCTTTTCTCAAAGAACTAAATTTTGCTTCTGTGGTTATTTCACGCACGCACCTCGGCAATTGCTAGGGGCTCGATATGGCCACATATGAGTTGCCGATAAGTCCGAACAACTTTATAGCACACTTCGGCGTCACGAGTTTGGCCTTATATGCATCAGCTCTGAATCGTGTCTTTGGTCAATAGTTGGGTTGCCCGACTCCTATGCTTACCACCTTACGTTCCGCTCTATCAGCTAGGGTAGTAAGGGGAGAACTACTGCGATTGTGTCCTGGTTTGTCCGGATGAGCACCTTCATAGAGAAAGCCGAAAACTGACTGTCATGATGCGGAGAGAGCTGGTCAACCACTCGATGACTCACCAGAATCTTCGCGATTCCTTCCATATTACACGAAGGACCGTTCTTCTGGTCATGTATGTAAACACACCATATTCGAATAATCACGTACATACCAGGGGCTATATCATAGACCCACCTTCAAACTCCTATGTCTAAGTGAAAGTCTTAAAGCCCTATAGTCTTGCCTGGTTCGCTACATTGACACCTCCTTAATGGACCAAGACGTTGGGTCAAGAGTGATCAAGTGCTTTTCTGAACACCCCCGCGTTATATGCTAGGGGCCGAAGCCGACGATTGGTAAACTTTCAGATTATACAAAAAAGGCCGCACAAGAGGCACCAAAAACTTTTTAGGCAAAAGTATAAAAAACATATCCCTAATATATCATAACATTGTTTTTACAATTTCGGTACATTTCACTCCAACATAATATCTTTCGAGCACTAACCCTCTATCAAGCGGGCATCCTCTAGGACATCCTCAAAATAATGCTCTGGCGTATGATGGTCCTTGCCCTTGGGTGAACTTTTCGCTGCAATATCGGTGGTCTTCATCTTCGCCCAGTACATCTTGACGCGGGCAAAGGCCATCCGTGCACCTTCTATGCACGTTGACCGCTTAACGGCGTCGATACGCAGCGCCACATCAACAAGTTACTGCACCAAACCGAAATAACTATTCGGAATTGGCTCAGTCGGCCACAGCTGGACCACGATGTCCTTCATGGCAGCTCCGGATATCTTGTGGAGCTCGGCCCACTGGGCCATCTATTCGTTCAGCAAAAGCGGACGCTTTGGCATGCTGAATTGCGACCAGAAAAGCTTTTCCGTCGCATGTCCTTCTTACAATTGGAAAACCTGTGTCACATCGGAGACACTCTTCGGCAAGTCCAAAAATGCGTCTGGATAACTCCACATTTGATTAAGCGGGGCATACTTCAGATCGCCGAATTTAGTTTGTAATAAGAAGGGCTTACTAGCCGCGATCTCCCCAGCTTGTTGGATTTCCTCCCGAGCCGCTCTAGACTTGGATCGTGCTTCCCTCACCTCTTGTAAGGCCTTGTCAATATCGGCCACTCTGGTTTTGTTATCTTTCTTGAGAAATTCGCATTGGCTAGTGGCATCCTCTAGCTCAAGCGCCATAGTATATATTCTCTCCTCGCACTGGCGCCGAGCAGCCTATTCGGCCTTTAATTCAATAGCTGCCTTTTTGGCAGCCGCATTACTCATCCTGGCTTGCTCCTTGGCCTGGGGAAGCTCAACCCGAAGGGTCTCAACCGTGGCGGCACTATCTGCAGTTAAGCATATCTCAGTATACAATTCTCAGCGTCATGCTCATATTATAGTACTTGCATATACTGACTGCCCCAAAGACATACCTTGCGCCTCGTCGAGCTGCCTGTTAATAAGTGTGATGTCATCATCCTCCACATCAAGTTTCTACTTCAGATCTGCAACCTCTGTAGCTTGGGCAGTCGTCAGGGATGTAACAACCTGTGTTCCAATTAGTCAGATTATTTCATGGGCATATCTTTCTTGATCCTCTGATCGCCTCCCTTTGGACGCCAACTAGAGTCTCAGGGGCTACTATCTATACACAAGCGCATTTCGTGTTTATAGCACAATTGAAAATATTACATTACGTACCTCGAAGCCTCTTAGCAGGCCCGTACAGGCTTCATTCAATCCGCTTTTCATGGACAGAACCCTATCAACCACTTTACCCATCAAGGTATGATGTTCCTCTGAGACGGGCGCATGTAGCAATATGTCCATCAATGTATCCGGTGCCTCCGGATCCCTGGAAGCAGCTGTAGGGGTATGGACTCGCTTCAAAGGAATATGTTCACTCGATCTTAGAGTCGTCTCTGGCTGTAAATCGGATAGTCCGGGGCCTTTATTGTTGGTCCTCGTAGGGGCCGCACACCCCGGACGCTGGACAGCCGAAATGTCACCTTCGGGCCTAGTCTTCATTATCCCTCGCACCACTTGTTGATCAGGAGAGATCCTCATGGATGACACCTCGGGGTCGTCTACCCTATTGGGCGGGGAGGTCTATGGAGGCATCTCACTCTCCATCATCTCCAGAAGAAGATCCCCCGAGGAGGAGGACTATTGAGGAAGGCTGCATGCCGGACTGCAAACATATATTTTAAATATTACCCTTGCAACCAGGAAAGAACGGGATATGTTTAAGGCACCCTTGTTCACTTATGATTCAGCTAAGGGCTTGTCCTTATGGAGGAACTGCGTGACAACGTCGCTTCCCAAACCAGAACCCCTTGACAGGTATATCTTCCCTCGCTTAGAAGCCTTTATCTTCAAGTCCTCAGTGGCGGTCCTATTCTTCCCATGGGGAGATGGGATGTCAGTTTCTCCTTTCCTTTCATCTTCGGAAGAGGGAGTTCCAATCTCCCCAGACGAGGTGCCTGGCGAACCTCTAGAATGGGGGCCACCCTGGGCCTTCTTGCTCTCCTCCTTGTCTACCTTTGTTGGCACTTGATATGGTGCTGGAACCAGCTAGCATCCTTGTTAACACTGAATCAGCTGAGTCTTTGGGAAGAGGGGCTAAACACCTAATTCTCTCTGCCTTCTTTATCCAGCCCTGGCCGAGTATGTTTTTCTCAGTATATTGTTATGAGAAATTTAACTAAGTTGTGTTCAGGAGTCGAGTGCTTACTGAGGTATCCGGATGGTTCCAGTCAAGGCCGATGTCCTCTGTAGTATCCGGACACTGTTTTTGTGTCCCGAAGAATAATTTCCACATCCCCCTGAGCGTCATGCCGAAGAAGTGTTGAAGGGTTCGTGGTCCTTATGGATTGAACTCCCACATGCGGAGAGGCCGTCGTTAGCACGGTAGGACCCGACGGACTAGCATTACTTGGATTACGTTGATAATACTGGTGTCCTTTTCAATGAGGCTCCAAATGCGGCTTTGCAGCGTCTGCACTTCATCAATCGATCCCCAATCTAGCCCCTTATTAATCCATGATGCAAGCCATAGCGGAGGGCCAGATCGGAACGCAGGTGTAACTGCCCACTTGGTACCATGGAGTTCAGTGATGTAAAACCACTCCCGCTGCCATAGGTTGGAAGTTTCTGTGAAGGAGCCTTTTGGCCAAGGAGTATTGGTGAGTTTGCTCACTGCAGCACCACCGCACTCTGCTTGTTTCCCGTCGACTACCTTTGGCTTCACATTAAAGGTCTTGAGCCACAAGCCAAAGGGTGTGGGCATACGGAGGAAGGCCTTGCAGATGATAATGAACGCCGAGACGTGAAGAAAGGAGTCTCGAGCTAGATCGTGAAAATCTAGCCCGTAATAGAACATGAGCCCTCAGACAAAGGTATGACGAGCGAACCCTAGCCCTCAGAGGAAGTGGGATATGAATACGACCCTCTCGTTGGATCTAGGAGTAGGAATAACCTGCCCTCGAGCAGGAAGCCTATGGGGGATTTCCGCGGTCAGGTATCTTGCCGTGCAGAGCTTCGCAATATCCTCCTCTGTGACAGAGGAAGCCACCCACTGGCCTTGAGGGATGGGTCCAGACATGACCGGGAAGCGCGAAGCGATTAAATTGTACCTTGGGTGCTGGAACTCGAGGTTGGAGAGGTAGAGGAAAGGGTTGGCGTAAAGGAGAAAAGACAGGTGTCGGTGTCAAAACCGGCGGATCTCGGGTAGGGGGTCCCGAACTGTGCGTCTAGGCAGATGGTAACAGGAGACAAGGTACACGATGTTTTACCCAGGTTCGGGCCCTCTTGATGGAGGTAAAACCCTACGTCCTGCTTGATTAATATTGATGATGTGTGTTACAAGAGTAGATCTACCACGAGATCAAGGAGGCTAAACCCTAGAAGCTAGCCTATGGTATGATTGTTGTTCGTCCTATGGACTAAAGCCATCCGGTTTATATAGACACCGGAGAGGGCTAGGGTTACACAGAGTCGGATACAATGGTAGGAGCTCTACATATCCGTATCGCCAAGCTTGCCTTCCACGCCAAGGAAAGTCCCATCCGGACACGGGACGAAGTCTTCAATATTCTATCTTCATAGTCTTGGAGTCTGGCCAATGATGATAGTTCAGCTATCCGGACACCCCCTAGTCCAGGACTCCCTCAGTAGCCCCCGAACCAGGCTTCAGTGACGACGAGTCCGGCGCGTATGTTTTCTTCGGCGTTTGCAAGGAGGGTTCTCCTTCACGCTCCATGTGTTTGCCGGATAGTGTCCGGTTGCTTCATAAATGTTGTGCTCCTTGGCTTCCACGTCCAATAATGGCCTTCTTCCACGTGTTGTACGAATGCGAAAATCCAGGGTATTCTTACGTTTTACCCCCTAGCTGCGCGAATAAGCTTCCTATAAGAGAGGCGAGGATCCAGATCCAAATCACACCATCCTCCTTCCGCAAGTACTCATCGAGGCGCATCTGACAAGAAATCCATTCCATCATGGATAGTCGACGCGGCTCCTCTTCTCGCGCTCCCAGTCCTCAGCCAGCAGATTGGAGGAGATGCTCAGTCCCGCATAGCGAGTTAGTGACGCTCCAAGTAGAGGGATACCTTCCCCCAGCCTTTATGGTTCCGGTTCGAGCCGGACTGGCCACCTACAAGGGTGGGAAACAGGCGGAGAGCGTCCCCAATCCCTCCAAAGGAGAGCGGGTATGCTTCGTCCCCTACATAATAAGGGGACTCGGATTTCCCATACATCCGTTTCTCCGGGGGCTCCTGGAGTTCTATGGACTCCAACTTCACCACCTCACGCCTGCCTCCATTTTGCACATCGCGGTCTTTGTAGCTCTTTGTGAGCTGTTCTTGGGCATCGAGTCCCATTTTGCGCTGTGGAAGAGGTTGTTTTGCCTCGTACCCCATTCTCACAAGGGGTCGATATATCAAGTGGGCGGAGCCGAAATATGGCGCATCGCCGGGACCGGATATCTATCCGGAACCCCGAAGAAGGCGTCCGAAGACTGGCCTTCGGAGTGGTTCTATATCGAAGACGCCCCGCTACCGGATCCAGTTCGGATCGGCCTCCCGGAGTTTAGCAACGCTCCTCTGAAGAAACACCTGAGTTGGCGCCCACGGAGCCCTCAACGGGAAGATGACAGGAGCGTCCACTATCTGATGGGCCGGATACGGTTACTAGCCCATTCTGGATTAACCATGATTGGAGTCATGGCCACATGCATTATGCGAGGGGTGCAACTGCTCCAATATAGGGGCCACCCCATGTGGGATTTCAACGGGGAGAATGACGCCACCCGTCATGGCCGCACGGGGCCGGGATCGGCCGCCGATCAGGTGAAGATCATGTCCGGCTTGTACAAGGGGGAGAAGGAGGATTTCCTCTGCACGAATCCATTGAATGGATTCTCCATGAATAACCCTCGGAGCTGGGTAAGCGGACGCTTATATATCTGATCCGTGCTTTCAAAGATAAGTGTCTTACTTTATGATTTCGATGCAGGAAATACGCCGGGATGTGGCGGGCATAGAAAGCCCAACTCCACAACCCGAGGATCCGGGAAGATCCCTTGATCCGGCCTCCGTAGAGGATCCGGACATAAAGGTGGATTTGATTGACGGGGTGTTCCACCAGCTCAGCATAGACAATGCTTTAGTCGCCATTACGGCTGACTACCCCGGTTTATGTCCGGCTTCCCAGGTGAGTACGACCGAAGTCCTGACATCGTTACTTTTTTAATGCTTATTTCTGACCACCGTGTGCCAATGGTGCTTCGCAGGAGGTGCCTTTACGGCGGGAAGCCGAGCCCGCGGCGACTAACCAAACGAGGTCAGTGCGGCCTAGCAGGCGGAAGAGGAGTGCGGTGCGAATCGAAACGTCGCCGCAAAGGTAGGGTGCACCATTGTCTTTTAAGGGAAAGACTCCTGGGAGGTATATTAATGCTCATGATTCTTCCAGGAGAAAGAGCGCTCGCCCGACTGAGTCCAAAGAGGGTGCCAAATAAGCCTCCGCCAGCCAGGCTCCAACGCCTGGTCCGGCGGGGGAGGCGAGCGCAAGGCGCGAGCCGGATGCTCCTCCAACGGAGGATGCCGACAGGTTGTCCGCCACCAGGTCTGAGGTGGAGAGCGCCATGAATCACAGGCGCCGTCGGACAGTTCTTCGTGACGCGTGTTTCTCCCCAGAGGCATTGAATGCCTTTAATGCGGGAGACGCGCACCTCCGTGCTGCTCAAGATGGTTAAACCAGAGCCACAGAGCAGTATGTAAAAGACATACGGGTGAGGAATTTTGATAGTTATATATGCCAGTAGCCCCCGAGACTTAAAATAGTTAAACTAACTGATTTAAGGATCATTTGTTATGCAGGATCTTACCGAGAAGAATACCCACCTGTCCCAGGAGCTTCAAGAATGCAAGGCCCAACTTGAGGCCGCACTAGCCGCTGCCGGGGGAGCCACGGAGACCCCCTATGGTAATGCATATTTTGAAAAGAAGTAGTTTATGAAGTGCGGCGTGTGTGTATAGTCTGACAATAATATTGCAGAGGGTGCCGGACTAGATCCGGACAAGCAACATCTGCTGCGCCAGTTGAAGGCCGGCGAGAAGGTGCTTATGAGGGTGCAGCAGGAGAGGAACAAACTCCAAGATGCCAACATCCAGCTGGTCGAAGAACTAAAAGATGTTCGGGTCCAGCTATCTAACTCCATAAAGGAGAATCGGCGGCTTCATCGCGGCATTTATAGTAAGTGCTTGAGCAAACTCTTTTGAAAAGAAGAGTTCGGTGAGGAAGTCGATTGACGGAAATGTGTCTGTAGGCGTGCTCACGGGTCGTCCGGCGGAGGAGATGCCTGGTTCCACGGGAGACCCTCTTCCCGAGTTGCTGCAACTGCACGAACATGTTCGGCAGGCGATGAGCGGCGTCGTTCAGGCCTTATGGCCTTCCGTCTCCCTACCCGAGGGTCTTGGGGGGCTTGCTGAGAAGCTTCAGGGAGTACGGCGGCGTCTCCGTCTGTGGAAGATATCGGCCTGCCGTCAAGGCGCCAGGGAGGCCTGGGCCATGGTGAAGACGCGGTACCCGAAGGCTGACCCAAACCACATGGCCGAGGTCGGACCTGTGGGGCCCGATGGGAAGGAGATCCCTATGAGCCTGATGTACGGCCAAGTAGAGTTGGCCGCGAAATATTCCCAACAGGACTGTAAATTAGACAGCATGTTAGATGGGATTGAAGAAGAGTACAATCAGTCAGTTTGACGATGTAATTTTAAAATGACATGTAAAATGCCTTCTAGCCGCATTGTAGATCGTTTGTCTTTGCGGACCTTTTCGCTTCAACCTCGGGACCCAACAGTCCGGAGTGTGTCCGAATACCCTCACGGTTATAAAAGAACCGTGGCATGCATGGAGACAAGGCGTAGGGGTCATAATTGCTTTATCAGACAAGTGCCCAACTAGCTATGTTATATTACATGGTTAGTAAGAAACATCTTCCAGGGAGAATAGTTCCGTTAAGGGTTCCTTTCCCTGGGAGGCATGCCCTAAAGTGCATGTCCGGACTGCGAAAATAGCAGAAAAAGCATCTGGGGGCAGATAAATAGGTAAGTAATAAATCGTCTTTCAGGTCACCGACCGAATATTCCCTTAAGAATGCTAGCCTTCGGCTTCACCCAGTCTGTGGTACACATCCGGCTGACCCGGCAGTAACAATCGCAGAGGTGCTACTTTACCTCCTAGCCGAACAATCGGGAACGTAGAGGTAAGCATAGGAGCCAGGCAACCCGGCTTGGCCAAAACTTAAGTCATATCGATGCATATAATGGTGATCAAAAGGTACATGCGGAAGTATGACACATGTGTTGGGCATGAAGCCCATAGAAATAAGCTTCTGTTAAAGAAGCCCCCAGGTATACCGAGTGCGAGTAGCACATCGAGTGAGTGCAAACAAAGCGCAGATCAGCCCTCAAGGGGTTTGTACTGAAAGAGGGATGAAAAAGGAGGGAAAACAAAGACAGCGAAAAAATATGAAAGGTGGATAGAGGAAGGAGACGGACCCTGAGTCCGGCGCTAGGCGTAAAATCTTCGGAGACGGGCTGCGTTCCATGGGTTTGGCTCGAGTCTGTCAGATGCGTTGCATAGACGGTATGCACCGCCGGTAAGGACTTGGTCGATGATGAAGGGACCTTCCCATTTGGGCTTAAGTCTGTCCTTTTTCTTATCCGGCAGGCGTAGAACTAGCTCGCCAACATTGTAAGTTTTGGCCCGTACTTCTCTGCTTTGATATCTTCGAGCCTGCTGCTGATAGAATGCGGAACGGGATTTTGCCACATCGCGCTCCTCCTCTAAAGCGTCCAAACTGTCCTGCCGATCCAACTCGGCTTCTCTTTCCTCGTACATGCACACGCGAGGTGAGTCATGAATTATATCGCAGGGCAAAACTGCCTCAGCGCCGTATACCATAAAAAATGGTGTGAATCCGGTTGTGCGGTTTGGCGTGGTTCGCAGCCCCCAGAGTACGGAGTCGAGCTCCTCTACCCAGTGCGTGTTAGATTCTGTGAGGGACCGCACTAATCTGGGTTTGCTGCCGCTCATGATTAGACCATTTGCTTGTTCCACTTGACCATTAGTTTGAGGGTGGTAGACTGAAGCTTAGTCGAGCTTGATGCCCATGTTTTTGCACCAGAGTTTCACCTCGTTGGCCGTGAAATTTGTGCCGTTATCAGTGATGATGCTGTGGGGGACGCCAAAACGGTGTACTACCCCGGATATGAAGTCTATCACAGGTCCGGATTCTGCCATTTTAACCGGCTTGGCCTCTATCCATTTGGTGAATTTATCCACCATGACCAATAAGTATTTGTGCTTGTGGGTTCCCCCTTTAAGGGGTCCAACCATGTCAAACCCCCAGACTGCGAACGGCCAAGTGATGGGTATAGTTTTGAGGGCGGTGGGTGGCATGTGGCTCTGATTAGCAAAGAGCTGGCAACCGACGCATCGTTGGACTAAGTCCTGAGCATCTGCCCGGGCGGTCGGCCAATAAAATCCTGTATGGAAGGCCTTGCCTACTAGGGCCCGGGCGGAGGCGTGGTGCCCGCCAAGTCCGGCGTGAATTTCAGCCAGGAGATTTCGCCCTTCCTCTTTGGAGATACACCTTTGAAGGACTCCGATCATGCTTTTCTTATAAAGTTCTCCCTCATGGACCTTGTAGGCTTTAGATCGCCGAACTATGCAGCAGGCCTCATTTTGGTCTTCGGGAAGTTCCTACCTGATTAAGTAGGCTAGGAATGGTTCTGTCCACGGGGCAATTACTGCCAGTATTTCATGGGCTGAATCTGTTATTTCATTGGCTGAGCCACCGATTGTGTCAGAATGTTCTGTGTTAGGTGATGCAGTTGGTTTCGGATTGTTATTTCCGGACTCCTCTTCCCATAATACGGGTGGCTTAAAGAGCCGCTCCAGGAAGATGTTTGGAGGGACGGCGTCGCGTTTCGCGCCGATGCGTGCCAACACGTCTGCTGCCTGGTTATTATCCCGGGCTACATGGTGGAATTCGAGTCCTTCGAACCGGGCTGACATTTTTAGGACGGCGTTATGGTAGGCTCCCATTTTCGGATCCTTGGTGTCAAAGTCTCCATTTACTTGGGATATTGCGAGGTTTGAATCCCCGCGCACCTCTAGGCATTGAATACCCATGGAGATTGCCATCCGGAGGCCATGTAGAAGGGCCTCGTATTCGGCTGCATTGTTGGAGTCCGTGTACATTATTTGAAGCACGTATTGGACTGTGCATTACTTGACATCCCCAACCGGAGACACAGTCCAATACGTGCTTCAAATAATGTACATGGACTCCAACAATGCAGCTGAATACGAGGCCCTTCTACATGGCCTCCGGATGGCAATCTCCATGGGTATTCAACGCCTAGAGGTGCACGGGGATTCAAACCTCGCAATATCCCAAGTAAATGGAGACTTTGACGCCAAGGATCCGAAAATGGCAGCCTACCATAACGCCGTCCTAAAAATGTCAGCCCGGTTCGAAGGACTCGAATTCCACTATGTAGCCCGGGATAATAACCAGGCAGCAGACGTGTTGGCACGCATCGGCGTGAAACGCGATGCCGTCCCTCCAATCATCTTCCTGGAGCGGCTCTTTAAGCCATCCGTATTATGGGCAGAGGAGTCCGGAAATAGCAATCCGGAACCAACTGCATCACCTAACAAAGAACATTCTGACACAATCGGTGGCTCAGCCAATGAAATAACAGATTCAGCCCACGAAATACTGGCAGTAATTGCCCCGTGGACAGAACCATTCCTAGCCTACTTAATCAGGCAGGAACTTCCCGAAGACCAAAATGAGGCACGCTGCACAGTTCGGCGATCTAAAGCGTACAAGGTCCATGAGGGAGAACTTTATAAGAAAAGCACGACCGGAGTCCTTCAAAGGTGTATCTCCGAAGAGGAAGGGCGAAATCTCCTGGCTGAAATTCACGCTGGACTCGGCGGGCACCACGCCGCCGCCCGGGCCCTTGTAGGCAAGGCCTTCCGTACAGGATTTTACTGGCCGACCGCCCGGGCAGATGCTCAGGACTTAGTCCAACGATGCGTCGGTTGCCAGCTCTTTGCTAATCAGAGCCACATGCCACCCACCGCCCTCAAAACTATACCCATCACTTGGCCATTCGCGGTCTGGGGGCTTGACATGGTTGGACCCCTTAAAGGGGGAACCCACAAGCACAAATACTTATTGGTCATGGTGGATAAATTCACCAAATGGATAGAGGCCAAGCCGGTTAAAACGGCACAATCCGGACCTGTGATAGACTTCATATCCGGGGTAGTACACCGTTTTGGCGTCCCCCACAGCATCATCACTGATAACGGCACGAATTTCACGGCCGACGAGGTGAAACTCTGGTGCAAAAACATGGGCATCAAGCTCGACTACGCTTTAGTCTACCACCCTCAAACTAACGGTCAAGTGGAATGAGCAAATGGTCTAATCATGAGCGGCATCAAACCCAGATTAGTGCGGTCCCTCACGGAATCTAACATGCACTGGGTAGAGGAGCTCGACTCCATACTCTGGGGCTGCGGACCACGCCAAACCACACAACCGGATTCACACCATTTTTTATGGTATACGGCGCTGAGGCAGTTTTGCCTTGCGATATAATTCATGACTCCCCTCACGTGCGCATGTACGAGGAAAGAGAAGCCAAGTTGGATCGGCAGGATAGTTTGGACGCTTTAGAGGAGGAGCGCGACATGGCAAAATCCTGTTCCGCATTCTATGAGCAGCAGGCTCGAAGATATCAAAGCAGAGAAGTATGGGCCAAAACTTACAATGTTGGCGAGCTAGTTCTACGCCTGCCGGATAAGAAAAAGGACAAACTTAAGCCCAAATGGGAAGGTCCCTTCATCATCGACCAAGTCCTTACTGGCGGTGCATACCGTCTACGCAACACATCTGACAACAGACTCGAGCCAAACCCATGGAACGCAGCCCGTCTCCGAAGATTTTACGCCTAGCGCCGGACTCAGGGTTCGTCTCCTTCCTCCGTCCACCTTTCATATTTTTCGTTGTCTTTGTTTTCCCTCCTTTTTCCTCCCTCTTTCAGTACAAACCCCTTGAGGGCTGATCTGCGCTTTGTTCGCACTCACTCGATGTGCTACTCGCACTCGGTATACCTGGGGGCTTCTTTAACAGAAGCTTATTTCTATGGGCTTCATGCCCAACACATGTGTCATACTTCCGCATGTACCTTTTGATCACCATTATATGCATCGATATGACTTAAGTTTTGGCCAAGCCGGGTTGCCTGGCTCCTATGCTTACCCCTACGTTCCCGATTGTTCGGCTAGGAGGTAAAGGGAGCACCTCTGCGATTGTTACTGCCGGGTCAGCCGGATGTGTACCTCAGACTGGGTGAAGCCGAAGGCTAGCGTTCTTAAGGGAATATTCGGTCGGTGACCTGAAAGAGGATTTATTACTTGCCTATTTATCTGCCCCCAGATGCTTTTTCTGCTATTTTCATAGTCCGGACATGCACTTTAGGGCATGCCTCCCAGGGAAAGGAACCCTTAACGGAACTATTCTCCCTGGAAGATGTTTCTTACTAACCATGTAATATAACATAGCTAGTTGGGCACTTGTCTGATAAAGCAATTATGACCCCTACGCCTTGTCTCCATGCATGCCCCGGTTCTTTTATAACCGTGAGGGTATTCGGACACACTCCGGACTGTTGGATCCCGAGGTTGAAGCGAAAAGGTCCGCAAAGACAAACAATCTACAATCCGGCTAGAAGGCATTTTACATGTCATTTTAAAATTACATCGTCAAACTGACTAATTGTACTCTTCTTCAATCCCATCTAACAGGTTGTCTAATTTACAGTCCTGTTGGGAATATTTCGCGGCCAACTCTACTTGGCCGTACATCAGGCTCACAGGGATCTCCTTCCCATCGGACCCCACAGGTCCGACCTCGGCCATGTGGTTTGGGTCAGCCTTCGGGTACCGCGTCTTCACCATGGCCCAGGCCTCCCTGGCGCCTTGACAGCAGACCGATATCTTCCACAGACGGAGACGCCGCCGTACTCCCTGAAGCTTCTCAGCAAGCCCTCCAAGACCCTCGGGTAGGGAGACGGAAGGCCATAAGGCCTGAACGACGCCGCTCATCGCTTGCCGAACACGTTCGTGCAGTTGCAGCAACTCGGGAAGAGGGTCTCCCGTGGAACCAGGCATCTCCTCCGCCGGACGACCCGTGAGCACGCCTACAGACACATTTTCGTCAATCGACTTCCTCGCCGAACTCTTCTTTTCAAAAGAGTTTGCTCAAGCACTTACTATAAATGCCGCGATGAAGCCGCCGATTCTCCTTTATGGAGTTAGACAGCTGGACCCGAACATCTTTTAGTTCTTCGCCCAGCTAGGTGTTGGCATCTTGGAGTTTGTTCCTCTCCTGCTGCACCCTCATAAGCACCTTCTCGCCGGCCTTCAACTGGCGCAACAGATGTTGCTTGTCCGGATCTAGTTCGGCACCCTCTGCAATATTATTGTCAGACTATACACACACGCCGCACTTCATAAACTACTTCTTTTCAAAATATGAATTACCAGAGGGGGTCTCCGTGGCTCCCCCGGCAGCGGCTAGTGCGGCCTCAAGTTGGGCCTTGCATTCTTGAAGCTCCTGGGACAGGTGGGTATTCTTCTCGGTAAGATCCTGCATAACAAATGATCCTTAAATCAGTTAGTTTAACTATTTTAAGTCTCGGGGGCTACTGGCATATATAACTATCAAAATTCCTCACCCGTATGTCTTTTACATACTGCTCTGTGGCTCTGGTTAAACCATCTTGCGTAGCATGGAGGTGCGCGTCTCCCGCATTAAAGGCATTCAACGCCTCTAGGGAGAAACACGCGTCACGAAGAACTGTCCGACGGCGCCTGTGATTCATGGCGCTCTCCACCTCAGACCTGGTGGCGGACAACCTGTAGGCATCCTCCGTTGGAGGAGCATCCGGCTCGCGCCTTGCGCTCGCCTCCCCCTCCGGACCAGGCGTTGGAGCCTGGCTGGCGGAGGCTTGGTTGGCACCCTCTCCGGACTCAGTCCGGCGAGCGCTCTTTCTCCCAGAAGAATCATGAGCATTAATATACCTCCCAGGAGTCTTTCCCTTAAAAGACAATGGTGCACCATACCTTTGCGGTGACGTTTCGATTCGCACCGCACTGCTCTTCCGCCTGCTAGGTCGCACTGACCTCCTTTGGTTAGTCGCCGCGGGCTCGGCTTCCCGCCGTAAAGGCACCTCCTGCGAAGCACCATTGGTACACGGTGGTCAGAAATAAGCATTAAAAAAAGTAACGGTGTCAGGACTTTGGTCGTACTCACCTGGGAAGCCGGACATAAACCGGGGTAGTCAGCCGTAATGGCGACTAAAGCATTGTCTATGCTGAGCTGGTGGAACACCCCGTCAATCAAATCCACCTTTATGTCCGGATCCTCTTCGGAGGCCGGATCAAGGGATCTTCTCGGATCCTCGGGTTGTGGAGTTGGGCTTTCTATGCCCGCCACATCCCGGCGTATTTCCTGCGTCCAAATCATAAAGTAAGACACTTATCTTTGAAAGCACGGATCAGATATATAAGTGTCTGCTTACCCAGCTCCGAGGGTTATTCATGGAGAATCCATTCAATGGATTCGTGCGGAGGAAGTCCTCCTTCTCCCCCTTGTACAAGCCGGACAGGATCTTCACCAGATCGGCGGCCGATCCCGGCCCCGTGCGTCCATGACGGGTGGCGTCATTCTCCCCGTTGAAATCCCACATGGGGTGGCCACTATATTGGAGCGGCTGCACCCCTCGCATAATGAATGTGGCCATGACTCCAATCATGGTTAATCCGAAATGGGCTAGTAACCGTATCCTGCCCATCAGATAGTGGACGCTCCTGTCATCTTCCCGTTGAGGGCTCCGTGGGCGCCAACTCAGGCGTTTCTTCAGAGGAGCGTTGCTAAACTCCGGGACGCTGATCCGAACTGGATCCGGTAGCGGGGCGTCTTCCATATAGAACCACTCTGAATGCCAGTCTTCGGACGCCTTCTTCGGGGTTCCGGATAGATATCCGGTCCCGGCGATGCGCCATATTTCGGCTCCGCCCACTTGATATATCGACCCCTCATGAGAACAGGGTACGAGGCAAAATAGCCTCTTCCACAGTGCAAAATGGGGCTCGATGCCCAAGAACAGCTCGCAAAGAGCTACAAAGCCTGCGATGTGCAAAATGGAGGCAGGTGTGAGGTGGTGAAGTTGGAGTCCATAGAACTCCAGGAGCCCCCGGAGAAACGGATGTATGGGAAATTCGAGTCCCCTTATTAAGTAGGGGACGAAGCATACCCGCTCTCCTTTGGAGGGATTGGGGACGCTCTCCACCTGTTTCCCACCCTTGTAGGTGGCCAGTCCGGCTTGAACCGGAACCATAAAGGCTGGGGGAAGCTATCCCTCTGCTTGGAGCGTCACTAACTCGCTATGCGGGACTGAGCATCTCCTCCAATCTCTTGGCTGAGGACTGGGAACGCGAGAAGAGGAGCCGCGTCGACTATCCATGATGGAATGGATTTCTTGTCAGATGCACCTCGATGAGTACTTGCGGAAGGAGGATGGTGTGATTTGGATCTGGATCCTTGCCTCTCTTATAGGCAGCTTATTCGCGCAGCTAGGGGGTAAAACATAAGAATACCCTGGCTTTTCGCATTCGTACAACACGTGGAAGAAGGCCATTATTGGACGTGGAAGCCAAGGAGCGCAACATTTATGAAGCAACCGGACACTATCCGGCAAACACATGGAGCGTGAAGGAGAACCCGCCTTGCAAACGCCGAAGACAACATACGCGCCGGACTCATCGTCATTGAAGCCTGGTTCGGGGGCTACTCAGGGAGTCCTAGACTAGGGGGTGTCCGGATAGCCGAACTATCATCATTGGCCAGACTCCAAGACTATGAAGATTGAAGATTGAAGACTTCGTCCCGTGTCCGGATGGGACTTTCCTTGGCGTGGAAGGCAAGCTTGGCGATACGGATATGTAGATCTCCTACCATTGTAACCGACTCTGTGTAACCCTAGCCCTCTCCGGTGTCTATATAAACCGGATGGCTTTAGTCCGTAGGACGGACAACAATCATACCATAGGCTAGATTCTAGGGTTTAGCCTCCTTGATCTCGTGGTAGATCTACTCTTGTAACACACATCATCAATATTAATCAAGCATGACATAGGGTTTTACCTCCATCAAGAGGTCCCGAACCTGGGTAAAACATCGTGTCCCTTGTCTCCTATTAACATCCACCTAGACGCACAGTTCAGGACCCCCTACCCGAGATCCGCCGGTTTTGACACCGACAGCTACCAAGAAAGCATATGTCCTTGAAGCACCGCTAGGTGATGCACCCAGTTTCCTAGAAACTCAAGACGTTATGAACACCTGGCAGTCGCGTAGTGATTATTACTCTCTGGTTCAGTGCGGCATGCTTTACAGCTTAGAACCGGGGCCCAAAAAGTGTTTTGAGTAGCACAGAGCATATGAGATGTTCCAAGAGCTGAAAATGGTTTTCCAAGCTCATGCCCGGCTCGAGAGATATGAAGTCTCCAACAAGTTCTATAGTTGTAAGATGGAGGAAAACAGTACTATCAGCGAGCATATACTCAAAGTATCTGGGTTGCACAACCATTTGTCTCAGCTGGGAGTTAATCTTCCAGATGACTCGGTCATTGACAGGATCCTCCAGTCGCTCCCACTAGCTACAAGAGCTTTGTGATGAACTACAATATGCAAGGGATGGAGAAGTCCATTCCTGAGCTTCAATGATGAAATCAGCGGAGGTAGGAATCAAAAAGGAACATCAAGTGTTGATGGTGAATAAGACCACTAGTTTCAAGAAAGGCAAGGGTAAAAAGAACTTCAAGAAGTACGACAAGGGAGTTGCCACGCCCGGTAAATCAGTTGCCGGGAAGAAGCCAAACAATGGACCCAAGCCCAAGACTCGATGCTTTTATTGCAAGGGAAATGGTCACTTGAAGCGGAACTGCCCCAAGTACTTAGCGGATAAGAAGGCCGACAACACCAAAGGTATATCTGATATACATGTTATTGATGTGTACCTTACCAGTACTCGTAGTAGCTCCTAGATATTTGATACCGGTGCGGTTGCTCATATTTGTAACTCAAAAAAGGAGCTGCGGAATAAGCGGAGACTAGCGATGGACAAGGTAACGATGTGCGCCGGGAATGGTTCCAAGGTCGATATGATCGTCGTCGGCATCTGTCACAACCCTAGAGCTTGCTTGTAACTAGTGGCATTGCATCCATGCATCATGTCTAAATTTCTTTAAATTTGAATTGGGGAATTGGAGAGCCTCAGAAGTCATTTAAAAAAAATGATGATCAACATTAAAAATTGCTTCAAATGTTTCCAAGGAAATGTTCCTTTTCAGCTTTGAAAAATATTGGCAAGAATAAAATGCAAACCAATATTTTGGAGTGACTGAAACATTTATTTTGGGCCTTTGAATTAATTCAATAACTATTTGCATTGGATATATATTTGATATATAAATAATATATGTCCAATAATACTGGAACATTTTATGTGGTTTGGTATATTTTAGTTCTAGCCACATAACTATTTTCAGGATTTTATAAAATAGTTTAGTATTTTACTAAACTAAAACAACACAGAACAAAATAAATAAATAAAAACAGAAATAGGAAAAGCAGAGAGGAGAGAAACCTTACCTGGCGCTCACCTGGTAGCCCAGCCGGCCCAGCTCCTGTGCGGCCCAGCCCACCAGGCGTCCCCCCCTGTCGTCTTCCTCCCCTCGCCCCGAAGCAGCTCGGTGGTGAGCGCTGGCGATGCCCCGGCCACCTCCTGCTTGCCGCCTTCCTCTCGTCGCCCTGGACCCCGCCCGCGACGCCCCGTGTCCCCTCGCCCCTCCCCCTCACTCGCTGCACCCTCTCTCCCTCCCCTGACTCTCTTCCCCGAGCTCACCCGAGAGTCGCCGTCGCCGCCGCTCGCCATAGCCACGGCCACCGACCACCACTCGCCTCGCCGACCAATCCAGAAGGACCGCAACGTCGTCCTCATCACCTACGCAGAGCCAAGCTACGCCGGACGCACTGCATCACCGCCTTCTTCATCGTCTTCAAGCTCCGGCCCCGAGATCGCCGGCGACCCCGCGCTCGCCTCGCAGCCTCCCCGAGCCCACTGACCACCCCTGCAAACTCGACGTGAGCTCCTCTTCGTTTCCCCTGCGTCTTTTCGCTCGATTTTGTGCCGTATCCATAGTCTCCGCCGAGCCCGAGAGCCCATTGCTGCCGGCCACGAGGTCGCCGTGGCTGGAGCTCACGCGCGTCACGTCCAAGCACAACACCGTGCTCAGCACCACGCCAGGATCCCAAAACCCTAGTCTATTGCTCCTGTTGTGTACCGTAGCCACCGCTCGCGCCTCACCCGAACTCCGGCCGCCGCCGTCGTCATGATTGTCGTCGCCTCCGGCCACCCTAGCTTCTCCCGTTTGTCCTGTTAGATGCGCGCGAGCCTGGGCATCCCGTAGAGCCCCTCCGCCGCTCTTTTGGTCATCGGAGGGCGAATCCCGACGCTCTCCGCCGTCCCTGGCCTCGCCGGCGACGAGCCTCGGGTCAACTCCGGCGAGTTTGACCCGGGTGTGACCCCACTGCCCGGTTTGACTCTCCCCTCTCTCCCACTGACATGCGGGCCCCGCCCGGCTAACCAAGTTAGTTAGGGTTAATTTAATTAGGTTAGTTAGTCCAGACACTGACACACAGGGCCCACAGGTCAGTTTGACCTAGACCAGCCCGTTGACCTGCTGACGTCACCGTGAGGTCATGCTGACGCAATAATTCCTTTCTGGAATTTAAATAAATCCTAAATGATTTATAAATTCCAGAAAATGCCTAAAACTTCTAAAAATCATAGAAATTCAACCGTAACTCCAAATTAAATAATTTATATATGAAAAATTATCAGAAAAATTCAAGGAATCCATCTGTACCATTTTCATGCATGTTAGAACAACTTATAGCTGCTGTATAGCACAAATCAATTAAATGGCATTTGAATAATCACATATGGAGTTTGAATTTGAATCTTGTATTCAAACCAACTTCATTTAATCTGTTGCTAGTTGCATTAGCTCAAAACACATTCATATTGCCATGTCATGAGCATGCATCATATTGTGCATTGCATTAATTGTGTTCTTTCTTGTTTGCCGGTATTTGTCCCCTCTCGATAGACGTGATACCGGCGATGCGATCGATGACACCAATGAAGAGCTATATTATCTTCAGAAGTGCCAGGCAAGCAAAACCCCCTTGTTCATTCCGATACAATCCTACTCTCTCGCTCCTGCTCTCTTTTACTGCATTAGGACAACAACGATTCATCTGTTACTTGCTGCGGTAGCTGAACCCCTTTATCCTTTGCATGACCTGTCATTGCCACAGTAATTAGATGAAACCCACTAGCATGAGTAGGAGTTGTTTGAGCCCTGTTGTGCCTACTCATTCATGCTTGTTTGTCATGCCTGCTACTGCTTAGAGTTGAGTCAGGTCTGATTCATCGAGGATGAATCAGAGGTGTGTGAACATGTCCTACTGTGTGTGAGCTAAGTGTGTGAACACGATTTGGTAAAGGTAGCGGTGAGAGGCCATGTAGGAGTACATGGTGGGTTGTCTCATTGCAGCCGTCCTCAGGAACTGAGTTCTGTGTTTGTGATCCATGATTCAGCTACTACCACGCATTGGGCCCGAAACCAATGGACCCTCTCAGCTTCTTGATCACCCTTGTCCTCTGTCCAGGAGTTGCAAGTAGTTTCTGGTGTTTGTAGTATGCTGGAGGCCGTGCGCAGCGCTGACCGTAGGGGTGGGCTGTGATGCGGTAGGCACGTGGCCGGGTAAACCGGGCGCCCGTTTGGTGTCACGGAACCCTGTTCACATCGTTTGGGGCTGTGAGCGAAACTCCGGCCGGATCTCCTCATGGATGGAACCCGAATAGGCGATAAACCTGGACTAGAGACTTGAGTGTTTAGGCAGGTCGTGGCCGACACCCACGTTGGGCTTCCGCTTGAAGGTTGCCGAGTACATGTCGTGTAAACGGCGGTAAGTGGTGAGAGCGTGTGTGAAGAAGTACACCCCTGCAGGGTTAACATCATCTATTCGAATAGCCGTGTCCACGGTAAAGGACTTCTGGGTTGCTTATATCAGTTCATAGACAAGTGAAAGTGGATACTCTAAAATACGCAAGATAAGCGTGAGTGCTATGGATGGCATTCTCGTAGGGAGACGGGAGCGGATCCATAGTGGTGTATTGATATGGTGAATATGTGGACTCGTGTGCACCACCTCAAAAGAGTTGCTTGCAGTCGTAGTTAGGATAGCCACCGAGTCAAAGCTGGCTTGCTGCAGTTAAACCCCACCATCCCCTTTGTTGATAATGATGCATATGTAGTTAATTCTGATGTAAGTCTTGCTGGGTACATTTGTACTCACGTTTGCCTATTTTATGTTTTGCAGAGAGACTTCAGTCTCACTAGTAGTTCCACGTGGGCTTCGACGTTTAGCTTGTTACCTCAGCTACGATCTTGTGCCCTCGGCAGGATCTGGTAGATAGTTAGGCTTCTCAGCCTTTTTCATTTCTAGATGTCTGTACTCAGACATGTTAAGCTTCCGCATGTGCTTTGACTTGTATGCTCTGATTGTTGGGTCATGAGACCCATGTTTGTAATATCTCGCTCCTCAGAGCCTATTGAATAATACTTGAGTCGTAGAGTCATGTTGTGATGCCATGTTGTATTTGCACATATCGAGCATATTGTGTGTATGTTATTGAAATGCTTGGTATGTGTGGGATCTGACTATCTAGTTGTTTATCCTTAGTAGCCTCTCTTACCGGGAAATGTCTCCTAGTGTTTCCACTGAGCCATGGTAGCTTGCTACTGCTCCGGAACACTTAGGCTGGCCGGCATGTGTCCTTCTTCGTTCCTGTGTCTGTCCCTTTGGGGAAATGTCACGCGATGAATACCGGAGTCCTGTTAGCCCGCTACAGCCCGGTTCACCGGAGTCCTGCTAGCCCAGTGCTACAGCCTGGATTCACTCGTTAATGACCGACACGTTCGATGCTGGGTCATGGATGCCTGTCCCTATAAGTTTGTGCCACTTTGGGTTTACGACTAGCCATGTCAGCCCGGGCTCCTTATCATATGGATGCTAGCGACACTGTCATATACGTGTGCCAAAAGGCGCAAACGGTCCCGGGCAAAGGTAAGGCGACACCCGTGGGAATACCGTGCGTGAGGCCGCAAAGTGATATGAGGTGTTACATGCTAGATCGATGTGGCATTGAGTCGGGGTCCTGACAGCGTTGGTATCAGAGCTTGACTGCCTGTAGGATTACCAAGCCAAACTGGTCGAAGTTGAGTCTAGAAATTCTTTAGTTATATAAGGGAATTGATTGTGGGATGGAACGTAAGGCTCTTTTTACTCCTTATACCTCATGGCCTTCTGATCTGAGTCGTCATCTTATCTTTCCTGCGGGGTTAAGGAACTATACTTTCTCTTCTTTCTATCAGGATCACATGTTACTAATCCGTAGACTTATAGAATTGTTGAAATTAAGCCTCAGTTCAGTTTCTACCTCTGTATTTAATTATTGATCTCGAGACCTTGATATTGTGCTTCTGAGTGGCTAGGCCACCATTTTTGTAGCATGTCTCAAATCTTTTCTGAGCATTTACAGCCGTTATGCTGTCCGAGTCATTCCAGGTTTCTAAATAGTCTGATGCATTTGCAAATCCTTTCTTTCCGTTCCCGATGTCCCTTATGGTCAGAATAAGCACACTAACCGGTGCGTTGAGGTAATTTATTTCCTTGACATTTATGTTGGAGTTATTATTATGACCCTAGGTGTCTTAGGGGATCATCTAGTAATTTAGCCATGATTTGTGTCCCAGTGTGCTGATTCTGGCCATCATTCTCGTAAGCATCCCGTGATGCTACTTAGTAGTAGGTATTCTATTCCTGGGTTTTTGAACCCAAGATTCACTCTACTTACTTCATGTTGATAGTGTTTGCTAGTTCCTTTAGGATATTAGTAACTTTGTGATAGTCCTCGAGGTTCGTGGTACATCCTTCTTCCAATTACCATGAACCATTCTTGGCAGGAGTTCTTCTGAACGAAAAGATGACAACAAGAGTGCTCTCGATGAGTTCTCCATGCTATATTGTGACTCTGCCAGCTCAACCTTTCTGCATGGGTTATCCGGAAGAATTATGTTGAACTTGGTTCGACATACTAATCTATGCATCCACAACTCAGAAAGTTATATGTTCCTTTGAGTTGTCCCTCTTTAGTTGTCTACTGACCTTCGTCTATCAATTGATAGTCAAGAGTATGTGTGCGTTCGTTTATCGATGCCTATTACTCTTGTGGTCCGTCAAGCCATTCTATCGCGGAATGACTAGGAGAAACAAACTCCAGTACCTCTTCCATATCCAGGATTGGGTAAAAGAAGTTGTGCTCCGCAGAACAAATTGCTAATCCAGCTTTTGTTCTGTTCTACCTTGGAGTATTACCATCTTTTATATCGGGATTGTTATAGGAATCGCACACCATCCTATGAACTCTTGGTACAGTGATACTTCTTGCCATCATTGTTCATTCCTCGGTCCCTATGTTAATGTAACCGGAATGCCGACAAATGAATCATGGCGTGTGAAATCAATACTGCTAGCAACTCTGTTGGTTGGTAGTTAAATGGACGATAACCTCATCCTTAGCGTGTTGATTATTGAATCGTCACCCTAAGACTGATTGTGCTGCCTAGTCCCTATTTCTGGTGCACTCCTCGACCAATGAGATAGGAATTATTTCAAGTCCTCACTCATTTGATCATATCGTCTTGCCCTCAAAAGCGAGATTGTTCTCGAGCTTAGTAACATACCGGTGGTTCGTGATTTTCTTAATGTCTTCTCGAAAGTATCACCAGGTTGTCACCTGACTGTTGTGTTGAGCTCGTGATCAAGTTGGTTTATCCTGTAAACCACCCTTCCTCCAGGAATCCCTGTTGGATACCCCTGAGCTAGTTGGTTAAGCTATGCATCAACTTGGAGAGTTGGAAGATAGAAGCTTGTCCGATATAGTTCATTATAAGGGATGTCTTGTATGTGTGTTGAAGAAAGTTGATATTTTCATCGACTGAACCTCGTGATCAGTTAATGGGCCTGTCATTTTTAGCCAACCTTTGATTGGAGTATGGGCTATCATCCAATCAGACCAGAACCAACGATATTCGTAATGTTATCTTACTCGTGGTTGATCCCTCGAGCATACACCATTATATCTTTTGGGTCTGACCAATGCTATCACTTGTTCACTTAACTATGGAATTCCTTTTAGAAGGAAACCCAGATGAATTGTTGTTGATCCCATTGACAACATGCTTATCTCCTCCATGATCTTGTTGGACAACAAGTTAGTGTTGGAAACTTCTGAAAGCATTTCTTCATGCTAACTCATGAAGTATGTGCTTGATGAAAGGAGTGACTTCCTCTTATACACGTGCATTTGGTGAAAGTTGCCGCCATGAATTTGAGAAAGTTAGTTTTGCTTCCTCTGGAATCATCCCAAGTCAGTCATGCATATGTGCGAAGTATTATATGGTTTGGAGACTTGCAACCTTCATTCCATATGTGTCCCGAGCACACCAAGCCACTGATTGATTTGTTCAAGGAGAAGAAGTTCCTTCTTAAGAGCATGCCTTATGCAATGATTTTGATATCCTCGTTGATGGTTCCCCACCCGAACTCGGTAGTGTTTTATTATAAGACTACCACGTGGTCATGTTTGTCTGGGACAGCGTGTTCACATGTTTGTAGTAGAACCAGCTCATGTTTTGGAGCTTGCTATCGTAGTTCATTCCCCGAGAATCGCACAACGCCGTCTCGTCGATTTGTGTTGTAAACTTTCATTTTTCTTTCTAGACTTGATGAGTCTGGAATATTCTGACACCAACCAGATCTGAATCTCAGGCAGATGTGATGGTTGGAACATTTCCCAAGAACTATAATATTGGTCTCGCGATAACCGGTAAAGTGGATGTCGTGGCCAACACACCCAGCCGGAAGACCTGTTATTATAATATCTTGATTGAGGAAGTTGGCCACCTCCCCATAGGGATTTCGTAGGATTTACTCCCTAGTTGCCCCTATGGATTTTTGAGATCCCGAAGTCCGACCTTTACTTGATGTTCTAGATATCAAACCATATCTATGGGTGGATTACGCTAGCACATCAAGGAGAACATTAGAAGCAGAGTGCTAAATGTCTCTCGGTCGATCATCCAGATTTCGTCCCCTTGGCCTTGCTAAGGTGAAATCTGAGAAAGTGTTATTTTCCTTTGCATCTGCATCATCCATCATTAGCCATCATGGTAGTAAGTTGTGTTGCCAGGATCCTTGACACGGATGTTGGTAAAACCTTGATGATTGTGGAAATGCTCAAGTTCTTGAGAGCACGCACAAGCGCTAGGTGTTATCATCGACACTAACTAGGATGCTCTCAGTTCCCTCGGCAATGCTATGACCTTTTCAAACAGTGAATTCACTCTCTATTGTTGGGTTCTTCCCCAGTTACCAGAATCATTCCCAGCATTTGCATTTTGTTCCCAGCTTGCACCGCCAATGTGCCATTCTACCATGGGTCTCTTCCATTTCCGGTGGTAAGCAAATTCATCCATTACGTTGTCTTCAACAAGGTAATCCACATCATCCAAGTCCGAGTATGCCATTCCACCGACCCCCGCCAATCGATTGCTGTGATTTGCCTTAGGCTGATATAGAGAGTCTCAATGATCTCTATATCAAAGGTAATTCTTTTTGCCACTTAAGGTAATAATCTACGAGTCACCATCCCTCAGGTGTCTCGATGTGGTATCATGGCAACTCAAACTCCTCGCTGCGCTGACAACCGTTTACTACTCTGTTAAGTGTGGAGTTGTAGTCTACCTGGTAAACCTCCGTCATTTGTTCCACTCCTTTCCGCTAGAGGTGTGCTTCGTCTCTCAGCTCAAGAGATGTTGCTATGTCTCATTCCGAGAGTTAATACTGAGTTGTTCGACCTTCAAGAAGAACGATTCTTTTAAGGTCTTTCCTTTCCTCTCGTTGTCATGTTAGCTGGAGTTCTCAGAGCAAGACTTCGAGACAATGATGGTGAACGAATCAACGTTCATTTGAAGTGCAACTGGATCGTGAAGTTTGTGCTAGTTTGCGTTCCCCCTTCACCTTACCCTACGCTTGAATCTCGGGACGAGATTTTTGTTTAGTGGGGGTGAGTTGTCACAACCCTAGAGCTTGCTTGTAACTAGTGGCATTGCATCCATGCATCATGTCTAAATTTCTTTAAATTTGAATTGGGGAATTGGAGAGCCTCAGAAGTCATTTAAAAAAAATGATGATCAACATTAAAAATTGCTTCAAATGTTTCCAAGGAAATGTTCCTTTTCAGCTTTGAAAAATATTGGCAAGAATAAAATGCAAACCAATATTTTGGAGTGACTGAAACATTTATTTTGGGCCTTTGAATTAATTCAATAACTATTTGCATTGGATATATATTTGATATATAAATAATATATGTCCAATAATACTGGAACATTTTATGTGGTTTGGTATATTTTAGTTCTAGCCACATAACTATTTTCAGGATTTTATAAAATGGTTTAGTATTTTACTAAACTAAAACAACACAGAACAAAATAAATAAATAAAAACAGAAATAGGAAAAGCAGAGAGGAGAGAAACCTTACCTGGCGCTCACCTGGTAGCCCAGCTGGCCCAGCTCCTGTGTGGCCCAGCCCACCAGGCGTCCCACCCTGTCGTCTTCCTCCCCTCCCCCCGAAGCAGCTCGGTGGAGAGCGCTGGCGATGCCCCGGCCACCTCCTGCTTGCCGCCTTCCTCTCGTCGCCCTGGACCCCGTCCGCGACGCCCCGTGTCCCCTCGCCCCTCTCCCTCACTCGCTGCACCCTCTCTCCCTCCCCTGACTCTCTTCCCCGAGCTCACCCGAGAGTCGCCGTCGCTGCCGCTCGCCATAGCCACGGCCACCGACCACCACTCGCCTTGCCGACCAATCCAGAAGGACCACAGCGTCGTCCTCATCACCTACGCAGAGCCAAGCGACGCCGGACGCACTGCATCACCGCCTTCTTCATCGTCTTCAAGCTCCGGCCCCGAGATCACCGGCGACCCCGCGCTCGCCTCGCAGCCTCCCCGAGCCCACTGACCACCCCTGCAGACTCGACGTGAGCTCCTCTTCGTTTCCCCTCTGTCTTTTCGCTCGATTTCGTGCCGTATCCATCGTCTCCGCCGAGCCCGAGAGCCCATTGCCGCCAGCCACGAGGTCGCCGTGGCTAGAGCTCACGCGCGTCACGTCCAAGCACACCACCGTGCTCAGCACCACACCAGGATCCCAAAACCCTAGTCTATTGCTCCTGTTGTGTACCGTAGCCACCGCTCGCGCCTCACCCGAACTCCGGCCGCCGCCGTCGTCATGATTGCCGTCGCCTCCGGCCACCCTAGCTTCTCCCGTTTGCCCTGGTAGATGCGCGTGAGCCTGGGCATCCCGTAGAGCCCCTTCGCCGCTCTTTTGGTCATCGGAGGGCGAATCCCGACGCTCTCCGCCGTCCCTGGCCTCGCCGGCGACGAGCCTCGGGTCAACTCCGGCGAGTTTGACCCGGGTGTGACCCCACTGCCCGGTTTGACTCTCCCCTCTCTCCCACTGACATGCGGGCCCCGCCCGACTAACCAAGTTAGTTAGGGTTAATTTAATTAGGTTAGTTAGTCAAGACACTGACACGCAGGGCCCACAGGTCAGTTTGACCTGGACCAGCCCGTTGACCTGCTGACGTCACCGTGAGGTCATGCTGACGCAATAATTCCTTTCTGGAATTTAAATAAATCCTAAATGATTTATAAATTCCAGAAAATGCCTAAAACTTCTAAAAATCATAGAAATTCAACCGTAACTCCAAATTAAATAATTTATATATGAAAAATTATCAGAAAAATTCAAGGAATACATCTGTACCATTTTCATGCATGTTAGAACAACTTATAGCTGCTGTATAGCACAAATCAATTAAATGGCATTTGAATAATCACATATGGAGTTTGAATTCGAATCTTGTATCAAACCAACTTCATTTAATCTGTTGCTAGTTGCATTAGCTCAAAACACATTCATATTGCCATGTCATGAGCATGCATCATATTGTGCATTGCATTAATTGTGTTCTTTCTTGTTTGCCGGTATTTGTCCCCTCTCGATAGACGTGATACCGGCGATGCGATCGATGACACCGATGAAGAGCTATACTATCTTCAGAAGTGCCAGGCAAGCAAAACCCCCTTGTTCATTCCGATACAATCCTACTCTCTCGCTCCTGCTCTCTTTTACTGCATTAGGACAACAACGATTCATCTGTTACTTGCTGCGGTAGCTGAACCCCTTTATCCTTTGCATGACCTGTCATTGCCACAGTAATTAGATGAAACCCACTAGCATGAGTAGGAGTTGTTTGAGCCCTGTTGTGCCTACTCATTCATGCTTGTTTGTCATGCCTGCTACTGCTTAGAGTTGAGTCAGGTCTGATTCATCGGGGATGAATCAGAGGTGTGTGAACATGTCCTACTGTGTGTGAGCTAAGTGTGTGAACACGATTTGGTAAAGGTAGCGGTGAGAGGCCATGTAGGAGTACATGGTGGGTTGTCTCATTGCAGCCGTCCTCAGGAACTGAGTTCTGTGTTTGTGATCCATGATTCAGCTACTACCACGCATTGGGCCCGAAACCAATGGACCCTCTCGGCTTCTTGATCACCCTTGTCCTCTGTCCAGGAGTTGCAAGTAGTTTCTGGTGTTTGTAGTATGCTGGAGGCCGTGCGCAGCGCTGACCTTAGGGGTGGGCTGTGATGCGGTAGGCACGTGGCCGGATAAACCGGGCGCCTGTTTGGTGTCACGGAACCCTGTTCACATCGTTTGGGGCTGTGAGCGAAACTCCGGCCGGATCTCCTCATGGATGGAACCCGAATAGGCGGTAAACCTGGACTAGAGACTTGAGTGTTTAGGTAGGCCGTGGCCGACACCCACGTTGGGCTTCCGCTTGAAGGTTGCCGAGTACATGTCATGTAAACGGCGGTAAGTGGTGAGAGCGTGTGTGAAGAAGTACACCCCTGCAGGGTTAACATCATCTATTCGAATAGCCGTGTCCGCAGTAAAGGACTTCTGGGTTGCTTATATCAGTTCATAGACAAGTGAAAGTGGATACTCTAAAATACGCAAGATAAGCGTGAGTGCTATGGATGGCGTTCTCGTAGGGAGACGGGAGCGGATCCATAGTGGTGTATTGATATGGTGAATATGTGGACTCGTGTGCGCCACCTCAAAAGAGTTGCTTGCAGTCGTAGTTAGGATAGCCACCGAGTCAAAGCTGGCTTGCTGCAGTTAAACCCCACCATCCCCTTTGTTGATAATGATGCATATGTAGTTAATTTTGATGTAAGTCTTGCTGGGTACATTTGTACTCACGTTTGCCTATTTTATGTTTTGCAGAGAGACTTCAGTCTCACTAGTAGTTCCACGTGGGCTTCGACGTTTAGCTTGTTACCTCAGCTACGATCTTGTGCCCTCGGCATGATCTGCTAGATAGTTAGGTTTCTAAGCCTTTTTCATTTCTAGATGTCTGTACTCAGACATGTTAAGCTTCCGCATGTGCTTTGACTTGTATGCTCTGATTATTGGGTCATGAGACCCATGTTTGTAATATCTCGCTCCTCAGAGCCTATTGAATAATACTTGAGTCGTAGAGTCATGTTGTGATGCCATGTTGTATTTGCACATATCGAGCATATTGTGTGTATGTTATTGAAATGCTTGGTATGTGTGGGATCTGACTATCTAGTTGTTCATCCTTAGTAGCCTCTCTTACCGGGAAATGTCTCCTAGTGTTTCCACTGAGCCATGGTAGCTTGCTAATGCTCCGGAACACTTAGGCTGGCCGGCATGTGTCCTTCTTCGTTCCTGTGTATGTCCCTTCGGGGAAATGTCACGCGATGAATACCGGAGTCCTGTTAGCCCGCTACAGCCCGGTTCACCGGAGTCCTGCTAGCCAAGTGCTACAGCCTGGATTCACTCGTTGATGACCGACACATTCGATGCTGGGTCATGGATGCCTGTCCCTGTAAGTTTGTGCCACTTTGAGTTTACGACTAGCCATGTCAGCCCGGGCTCCTTATCATATGGATGCTAGCGACACTGTCATATACGTGTGCCAAAAGGCGCAAACGGTCCCGGGCAAAGGTAAGGCGACACCCGTGGGAATACCGTGCGTGAGGCCGCAAAGTGATATGAGGTGTTACATGCTAGATCGATGTGGCATTGAGTCGGGGTCCTGACAGCATCCTACCTCTACATTTACCTACGGGATTAGTTTTAAACCTCAATAATTGTTATTTAGTGCCAGCTTTGAGCATGAGCATTGTATCTAGATCTCGTTTAATGTGAGATGGATACTCATTTAAATAGGAGAATAATGGTTGTTCTATTTATATGAGAGACATGTTTTATGGTCATGCCCCATTGGTCAATGGTTTATTTTTACTGAATCTCGAATGTGATGTTACACATATTCATAATGTGAATACCAAAAGATGTAAGGTTGATAATGATAGTCACACATACTTGTGGCACTGCCGCCTTGGTCACATTGGTGTCAAACGCATGAAGAAACTCCATGTAGATGGACTTTTGGAGTCTCTTGATTATGAATCATTTGACACGTGCGAACCATGCCTCATGGGCAAAATGACCAAGACTCCGTTCTTCGGAACAATGGAGCAAGCAACCAACTTGTTGGAAATAATACATACTGATGTGTGTGGTCCAATGAGCGTTGAGGCTCGCGGTGGCTATCATTATGTTCTCACCCTCACTGATCACTTAAGTAGATATGGGTATGTCTTCTTAATGAAACACAAGTCTGAGACCTTTGAAAAGTTCAAGGAATTTCAGAGTGAGGTAGAGAATCAACGTGACAAGAAAATAAAGTTCTTACGATCAGAGCATAGAGGAGAATATTTGAGTCATGAGTTTGGTACGCACTTAAGGAAATGTGGAATTGTTTCACAACTCACGCCGCCTGGAACACCTCAGCGTAATGGTGTGTTGAACGTCGTAATCACACTCTATTGGATATGGTGCGATCTATGATGTCTCTTACCGATTTACCGCTATCATTTTGGGGTTATGCTTTAGAGACAGCCGCATTCACTTTAAATAGGGAACCGTCTAAATCCGTTGAGACGCCACCGTATGAATTATGTTTTGGAAAGAAACCTAAGTTGTCATTTCTAAAAGTTTGGGGATGCGATGCTTATGTTAAGAAACTTCAACCTGAAAAGCTCGAACCCAAGTCGGAAAAATGCGTCTTCATAGGATACCTTAAGGAAACCATTGGGTATACCTTCTACCTCAGATCCAAAGGCAAGATCTTTGTTGCCAAGAATAGATCCTTTCTGGAGAAAGAGTTTCTCTCGAAAGAAGTAAGTGGAAGGAAAGTAGAACTTGATGAAGTACTGCCTCTTGAACCGGAGAGTAGCGCAACTCACGAAGATGTTTCTGTGGTGCCTGCACTGACTGGAGAGGAAGTTAATCATGATGGTCGTGAAACTTCGGATCCTGTTGCTAATGAACTTCATAGGTCCACAAGGGCACGTTCCACACCAGAGTGGTACGGCAACCCTGTTCTGGAAATCATGTTGTTAGACAACGGTGAACCTTCGAACTATGAAGAAGCAATGGCGGGCCCGGATTCCAACAAATGGCTTGAAGCCATGAAATATGAGATAGGATGCATGTATGAAAACAAAGTATGCACTTTGACAGACTTGCCCGATGATCGGAAAGCCATAGATAATAAGTAGATCTTTAAGAAGAAGACTGACGCGGATGGTAATGTGACCGTTTATAAAGCTTGGCTTTTTGCTAAGGCTTATCGACAAGTTCAAGGGGTTGACTACGATGAGACTTTCTCACCCGTAGCGAAGCTGAAGTCTATCTGAATCATGTTAGCAGTTGCCACATTCTATGATTATGATATATGGCAAATGGACATCAAAACGCATTCCTTAATAGTTTCCTTAAGGAAGAATTGTATATGATGCAACAGGAAGGTTTTGTCGATCCTAAGAATGCTGACAAGGTGTGCAAGCTTCAGCGCTCCATCTATGGGCTAGTGCAAGCATCTCGGAGTTGGAACATTCGCTTTAATGAAATGATCAAAGCATTTGGGTTTATGCAGACTTGTGGAGAAGCTGTGTTTACAAGAAAGTGAGTGGGAACTCTGTAGAATTTCTCATATTATATGTAGATGACATACTATTGATGGGAAATGATATAGAACTTTTGGAAAGCGTAAGGCCTACTTTAATAAGTGTTTTTCAATGAAGGACCTTGGAGAAGCTGCTTACATATTAGGCATCAAGATCTATAGAGATAGATAGAGACGCCTCATTGGTCTTTCACAAAGCACATACCTTGACAAGATATTGAAGAAGTTCAATATGGATCAGTCCAAGAAGGGGTTCTTGCCTGTATTGCAAGGTGTGAGATTGAGCACGACTCAATGCCCGACCTCGGTAGAAGATAGATAAAAGATGAGTGTCATCCCCTATGCCTCAGCCATAGGGTCTATTATGTATGCCATGCTGTGTACCAGACCTGATGGGAACCTTGTCGTAAGTTTGGTAGGAAGGTACCAAAGTAATCCCGGCATGGAACACTGGACAACGGTCAAGAATATCCTGAAGTACCTGAAAAGGACTAAGGATATATTTCTCGTTTATGGAGGTGATGAAGAGCTCATCGTAAATGGTTACGACGATGCTAGCTTTGACACAGATCTAGATGACTCCAAGTCACAAACCGGATACATGTACATTTTGAATGGTGGGGCAGTCAGCTGGTGCATTTGCAAGCAAAGTGTCATGCCGCGATCTACATGTGAGGCGGAGTACATGGCAGCCTCGGAGGCAACACATGAAGCAATCTGGATTAAGGAGTTCATCACCGACCTAGGAGTTATTCCCAATGTGTCGGGCCCGATGACTCTCTTCTGTGACAACACTGGAGCTATTACCCTTGCCAAGGAGCCCAGGTTTCACAAGAAGACCAGGCATATCAAGTGTCGCTTCAACTCCATTCATGAAAATGTTCAAGATGGAGACATAGATATTTGTAAAGTTCATACGGATCTGAATGTCGCAGGTCTGTTGACTAAACCTCTTCCACGAGCAAAACATGATCAACACCAGAACTCTATGGGTGTACGATTCATCACAATGTAACTAGATTATTGACTCTAGTGCAAGTGGGAGACTGTTGGAAATATGCCCTAGAGGCAGTAATAAAATGGTTATTATTATATTTCCTTGTTCATGATAATTGTTGGTTGTTCATGTTATAATTGTATTAACCAGAAACCGTAATACATGTGTGAATACATAGACCGTAATATGTCCCTAGTAAGCCTCTAGTTGACTAGCTCGTTGATCAATAGATGGTTGTGGTTTCCTGACCATGGACATTGGATGTTGTTGATAATGGATCACATCATTAGGAGAATGATGTGATGGAAAAGACCCAATCCTAAGCATAGCACAAGATCGTGTAGTTCATTTGCTAACAACTTTTCTAATGGCAAGTGTCATTTCCTTAGACCATGAGATTGTGCAACTCCCGGATACCGTAGGAATGCTTTGGGTGTACCAACGTCACAACATAACTGGGTGGCTATAAAGGTGCACTACAGGTATCTCCGAAAGTGTCTGTTGGGTTGGCACGAATCTAGAGTGGGATTTGTCACTCCGTATGATGGAGAGGTATCTCTGGGCCCACTCGGTAATGCATCATCATAATGAGCTCAATGTGACTAAGGAGTTAGTCACGGGATCATGCATTATGGAACGAGTAAAGAGACTTGTCGGTAACGAGATTGAACGAGGTATTGGGATACCGACGATTGAATCTGGGGCAAGTAATATACCGGTGGACAAAGAGAATTGTATACGGGATTGATTGAATCCCCGACATTGTGGTTCATCTAATAAGATCATCGTGGAACATGTGGGAGCCAACATGGGTATCCAGATCCCACTGTTGGTATTGGCCGGAGAGATGTCTCGGTCATGTCTGCATGGTTCCCGAACCCGTAGGGTCTACACACTTAAGGTTCGGTGACCCTAGAGTTGTTATAGGAAATAGTATGTGGTTGCCAAAGGTTGTTCGGAGTCTCGTATGAGATCCCGAATGTCACGAGAAGTTCCGGAATTGTCCGTAGGTAAAGATTTATATATGGGAAGTCCAGTTTCAGTCACTGGAATAGTTTTGGGGGTTATTGGTATTGTACTGGGACCACCGAAAGGTGTCCGGGGGACCACCGGGTCGGGCCACCTGCCCCGGGGGACACAATGGGCTGAACAAGGGTGAGAACCAGCCCGCTAGTGGGCTGGTGCGCCCCCCAAGGGCCCAAGGCGCCTAGGGATGGAAACCCTAGGGGGTGTGGGCGCCTCCCACCAAACTTGGGGGGCAAGTACCCCCCTTGGCCGCCCCCCCCCTTGTAGATGGGATCTAGGGGGCCGGCCCCCTCCCCTTCCCCTATAAATAGTGGAGGGAGCGCTGCTGTACCCTTCCCCTGGCATAACCCCTCCCTCCTTCAACACTTCCTCCTCCTCCGTAGAGCTTGGTGAAGCCCTCCAGAAAATCCACAAGCTCCACCACCACGCCGTCATGCTCCCGGAGCTCTGCCTCAACTTGTCCTCTCCCCTTGCTGGATCAAGAAGGAGGAGACGTCCCCGAGCTGTACGTGTGTTGAAGGCGGAGGCACCATCCGTTCGGTGCTAGATCGGACCTTCCGCAATTTGAATCGCCGCGAGTACTGCTCCATCAACCGCGTTCTTGCAATGCTTCCGCTTAGCGATCTTCAAGAGGTATGAAGATGCACTCCCTCTCTCTCTCGTTGCTAGCATCTCCTACATTGATCTTGGTGACACGTAGGAAAATTTTGAATTATTGCTACCTTCCCCAATAGTTGTGGGATCCCTTCCCGCAAACATTTGGGAAGAGGACCGAGGCCACTATAAATAGGACTTAGCCTCCACCATAGAATGGGGGACAGATCCGAACAGAGCGAAGCCATTCCTCCTTCACCAGCTCGCTTGAGGTCAAGAACACCTCACCTCCTGAGGCTGTTCATCCACTGTATTAGTTCATCCTCAGCCCCTCGAGGCAGTCCACCACAAAGCTGGAGTAGGGTATTACACCGCAAGGTGGCCCGAACCAGGATAAACTATGGTGTCTCTCTGTCCCTTTGAGCTCGATGTGCTAGGCTATGAGGATCACGGGTAGGCAGGCTGGGTAGGTTCAGATATCCTCATGCATCCCAGAGTTCGAACCTCTCACGGGTTTGCGGAACCCATCTATTTGGCGCACTGGGTAGGGGTGCGTCGGATCTTCTCTTTCGTCAATCGATCCACCACTACTCCGACGCTTCCATGGCTGACGCACATCGGGATCACACTGAGTGAAGGGCCATGGTTGCCGCCCACGTCGCTCAGATGGCACCGGCGGGCGACAGCTGTCCTCGTTGTCCTCCGTCACCAGCAGCCAACGCCGCCACGGGCCCTGCTGGCCACGAGTAGCAAGCTTCATCGCTACACCCCTCCGTACGCCATGACGGGCGCACTGCCACTCCGTCATTCACTCTGACTGCTTCGTCCTCCCACGCGCGTGGCGGCCTGGCGAACGTGCAAGCTGCGCTGCTCATGGCGCGGGAGCTCCTCCACTACCGCCCAGGTGACGACTTCTACGAGGAGTGGCTCGAGCACATCGCCGAGCTCGTCAGCACCGTCGGAGACTCTGCTGCGCTGGCCTACTCACTGCCCTAGTAGCCACCTGCTACGGGCGACGTGGCTCACGGGGCGCCTCCACCACCTTCAGCTCAAGGTGCCGTCGTCGAGCCAAGGCGAGCAGCACCACGGCGCGACCTGCAACGTCAGGCGCCTGCGCGTGAAGAAGCGAGCTACCAAGTGGTGTAGCGGCCCCAAGAAGATGCACGTGTCCTTACAGCACCTCTGCGTCAAGATCGCACGCTGCCTATGGTGATGGCGGCATGCGAGCACCAAGACCAAGCTCAACCTCCCCGACGGGCTCCCGTGACCACAATAGGGTCTTGCGCATTCACCCCGGAGCTGCGCAAAGTCGTCTAGTCAGGCAAGTTCAAGCCTGACGTGCCCCCATGCTATGATGGCACTGTCGACCCTGCCGAGTTCTTGCAGCTCTACAAACTGAGCATCGAGGAGGTCAGTGGCGATGAGAAGATCATGGCGAACTGGTTCCCCATGGCCCTCAAGGATGGCGCGCGCTCCTGGCTCCTGAACCTCCCCGTGGGGTCTATCTCCTCCTGGAATCATATGCGCGTCCGCTTCATCGCCAACTTCCAAGGCACTCGCGACCGCCTGGCGGCCGCAGGTGACCTACGACGCATCAAGCAGCAAACAGGAGAGACCCTGCAGAAGTACATTCAGCACTTCAACAACGTTCTCCTGAAGATGCCCAAGATGTCGGACGATGCCATCATCTCAGCGTTTACTAATGGCGTCCGTGACATCAAGATGAAGGAGGAGCTGGCCATACATGAGGACCTCTACACGGCCCTGGAGATGTTCAACATGGCAAACAAATGCACGAGGGCTGAGGAGGGACCCCTCTCCCTCCTCGAGCTCCCCAATGCCGACCCAGAAGACAAGAAGGCCAAGGCCAAGGATGTGAAACGCAAGGGGCCGGCTGTGCCTATGGTCGAGCCAAATATGAAGCACGGCTGCGATCAACCTAAGTCGTCAAAGAGCAACCAACTGTTCCACATCTTCCACAACGTTCACAGCCACAACACCAACGACTGCCAGGAGCTCAGAGCCCTCAGCAATGGCCGCCTCAGTCGACGCCCCGAGTGCAACGATCGAGGCTACAGTCATGGAGGTGGCCGAGGTTGAGGACGCTGGGATGACCGCGACCACTGCCAGGAGTGGCGCGACCAGCCTCGAGAGGACCACTGGCAGGGCCAGCCTCGTGAGGGTGCTTGGAGGGACCAGCATCGTGAGGATCGGCCTTAGGGAAATGCTGGTCTTCCTCCGCTACCTCCACCACAAAGAAGGAACGAAGAACACCACCAGGACGAGGGGGCTGGGGCTTCTAGGAGCCTCGTGCCATTGCCTGCATCTTGGGCGTCTCCCAGGCCCCAGCCTCTCACTGCATCTTCAAGCAATTCACGCGTGAGGTGAATGCAGTGCTGCCCAAGCTCGAAGCGACACGCCCGCTCAGGTGGTCCAAGTACGCGAACACCTTCAACTCCTCCGACCAGCTCAAGTGCGCGGCCACAGCAGGCGCGCTCCCAATGCTCTGTTCGCCCATCATCATCAATGTGCTCACCAAGACCCTCATTGATGGCGGAGCAAGGCTCAATGTTCTCTCCGTCCAGATGTTCAACAGGCTCCAAGTGCCAAACCAGCAGCTTCAGCCTACCAAGCCCTTCTCAGGAGTGACCGACGGCTCCACACATCCAATAGGGAAAATCCGCCTCCCTGTCACCCTCGGCCAGCGCAACAGCTACCACACCGAACTCATTGACTTCGACGTCACCGACATTCGCCTGCCATAAAACACCATCCTCGGATACCCAGTATTGGCCAAGTTCATGCCAGCGATGCACCATGGCTACAACATCCTCAAGATGCCAGGAAGCGGCGGCATCATCACGGTCGCCTACGAGGAGAAGGACGTGATGTGCTCTCTCGAGTGCGCCTACCAAGCTGCAGTGGTCGAGAAACCTGCGGACAAGGGCGATGTTCTCCTGCCTGAGGTCCCCCCAAGAAAAAGAAGCCACTGCTGGGCTAGGGATCTCGTGAGGAGGCATCACACGACAGTGTCGCGTTGAGCCTCGCGTCCGTGGATGGGGCGCCTTCACTTATCGTATAGGAAGGCGCACCCGACGCCCCTCTCTGGCTGGGCTCGCGGGCGCTCCTCTGGAGGGCCTCAGACCTAGCCAACGTCACATGGAAGGCGCTCGGGCACCATGTGGAGGCATGCTTCAACACACGCTTCCCAGGAAAAGGCACGTGGCGTGAGGTGCCAGACGCTCAGGAATTCATCAGCAAAGCAATCAAGGAGATTCAGGAGGCAAGGGATCTGCAGGGCGATCACCGCCCACCACCGGGCGCGGGTCCTTGCCCTGGAGAGGGTATGGAGTTTCGCATCCGGATCGACATACCAAAGCTCAACAGGGCCGCGTCTCGGTAGCTTTTCTGGCCGTCCCGTGCCGGCCGATGCGAGGGTCCACCTCACAGCTACATTCGCATGCCCTTCGGCGTGCCGAGCGCAGCTGTTGCATTTCAGCACCGCATGCGGGACATCCTAGTGACTCAAGAGGCTAGGCACCAGGCGATCCTGGTGGACATGGAAATGGATCCTCAGGAGCCCACCAGGCCCCCGGAGCCTCCCGAGGCTCAGGGCCAAGGCGTCTCGTGAAGAATGACTTCAGCAGCGCGCATTTTCTGCTACCCCAACATCCCTTCAGCAACGGTGCCAGGTGACATCTTTTAGTTCATTCAGATTGGGGGCATCCCTCGGGCTGCACTATCCCCAAGTCGCGTGGGTTCGTCCCTATGACATGTATCCCTTTTGCATCTATCAGAACTAGTTTACCTTCCTTTATGAGTTGCCTTAAAATTATCAATTCCCTGTCCGACGCTTCGTCGCCAAGAACGTCGCATGCCCTTGCGAGCCCACCCACGACCGCCTCATGATTAAGGACTGGCACGGCGTCTGTGCTCGGGTCTGTCCCTAAAGCATCGCTAAACCCAAGAGACTGAGGTATGGCTCATGCGCCAGCTCTCGTGTACATCACTGATAACCCGCAAGTATAGGGGATCGCAATAGTTTTCGAGGGTAGAGTATTCAACCCAAATTTATTGATTCGACACAAGGGGAGCCAAAGAATATTCTCAAGTATTAGCAGTTGAGTTGTCAATTCAACCACACATGGATAACTTAGTATTTGCAGCAAAGTAGTATGGAAGTGATGGTAACAGTGGCAAAAGTAATGGTAACAGTTTTGTAGTAATGGTAACGGCAGCAACGGTAAAGTAAATAAGCAAGCACAATATGTGAAAGCTCGTAGGCATTGGACCAGTGATGGATAATTATGTCGGATGTGATTCCTCATGTAATGGTTATAACATAGGATGACACAGAACTAGCTCCAGTTCATCAATGTAATGTAGGCATGTATTCCGAATATAGTCATACGTGCTTATGGAAAAGAACTTGCATGACACCTTTTGTCCTACCCTCCCGTGGCAGCGGGGTCCTAATGGAAACTAAGGGATATTAAGGCCTCCTTTTAATAGAGAACTGGACCAAAGCATTAACACATAGTGAATACATGAACTCCTCAAACTACGTTCATCACCGAGAAGTATCCCGATTATTGTCACTTCGGGGTTGTCGGATCATAACACATAATAGGTGACTATAGACTTGCAAGATAGGATCAAGAACTCACATATATTCATGAAAACATAATAGGTTCAGATCTGAAATCATGGCACTCGGGCCCTAGTGACAAGCATTAAGCATAGCAAAGTCATAGCAACATCAATCTTAGAACATAGTGGATAATAGGGATCAAACCCTAACAAAACTAACTTAATTACATGGTAAATCTCATCCAACCCATCACTGTCCAGCAAGACTATGATGGAATTACTCACGCACGGCGGTGAGCATCATGAAATTGGTGATGGACGATGGTTGATGATGACGATGGCGACGAACCCCCCTCTCCGAAGCCCTGAACGGACTCCAGATCAGCCCTCCCGAGATTAGGGCTTGGCGGCGGCTCCATATCGTAAAATGCAATGAAACTTTCTCTCTGATTTTTTTCTCCGTGAAAGCAAATATATGGAGTTGGAGCTGAGGTCGATGGATGTCCAAGGGGCCCACGAGGCACGGGGCGCGCCCAAGGGGAGGGGCGCCCCCCCCCCCCCCACCCTCATGGACAGGGTGTGGGCCCCTGATGCTATTTCTTTCGCCAATATTTTTTATTAATTCTGAAAAGTTGCTCCATGGATTTTCAGGTTATTCTGAGAACTTTTATTTCTGCACAAAAATAACACCATGGCCATTCTGCTGAAAACAGCGTCAGTCCGGGTTAGTTCCATTCAAATCATGTAAGTTAGAGTCGAAAACAAGGGCAAAATTGTTTGGAAAAGTAGATACGACGGAGACGTATCAACTCCCCCAAGCTTAAACCTTTGCTTGTCCTCAAGCAATTCAATTGATAAACTGAGAGTGATAAAGGAAAACTTTTACAAACTATGTTTGCGCTTGTTGTTGCAAATATGTAAAGCCAGCATTCAAGTTTTCAGCAAAGATTATGAACTAACCATATTCACAATAACACTTAGGTCTCATGTTTACTCATATCAATGGCATAATCAACTAGCGAGCAATAATAATAGAACTCGGATGGCAACACTTTCTCAAAACAATCATAATATGATATAACAAGATGGTATCTCGCTAGCCCTTTCTCAGACCGCAAAACATAAATGCAGAGCACCTTTAAAGATCAAGGACTGACTAAACATTGTAATTCATGGTAAAAGAGATCCAGTCAAGTCATACCCAATATAAACTAATCGTAATGCATGGAAATGACAACGGTGCTCTCCAACGGGTGCTTTTTAATAAGAGGGTGATGACTCAACATAAAACTAAATAGATAGGCCCTTCGCAGAGGTTAGCAGGGATTTGTAGAGGTGCCAGAGCTTGATTTTGAAATAGAGATGAATAACATTTTGAGCGGTATAATTTCACTGTCAACATAGCAACTACGAGATCTCGATCTCTTCCATGCTACACACATTATAGGCGGTTCCCAAACAGAATGGTAAAGTTTATACTCCCCCACCACCAACAAGCATCAATCCATGGCTTGCCCGAAACAACGGGTGCCTCCAACTAGCAACAATCCTGGGGGAGTTTTGTTTATTTATTTTGATTTGATTTGAGCATGGGACTGGGCATCCCTGTTACCAGCCATTTTCTCGTGAATGAGGAGCGGAGTCCGCTCCTCTTGAGAATAACCCACCTAGCATGGAAGATACAGACAGCCCTAGTTGATACATGAGCTGCTCGAGCATACAAAATAGAATTTCATTTGAAGGTTTGTAGTTTGGCACATACAAATTTACTTGGAATGGTAGGTAGATACCGCATAGAGGAAGGTATGGTGGACTCATATGGAATAACTTTGGGGTTTATGGAGTTTGGATGCACAAGCCGTATTCCCGCATAGTACAGGTGAAGGCTAGAAAGAGACTGGGAAGCGACCAACTAAGAGAGCGACAACAGTCATGAACATGCATTAAAATTAATCAACACTGGGTGCAAGCATGAGTAGGATATAATCCACCATGAACATAAATATCGTGAAGGCTATGTTGATTTTTTTCCAACTACATGCGTGAACATGTGCCAAGTCAAGTCACTCAAATCATTCAAAGGAGGATACCACCCTATCATACCACATCACAACCATTTTAATAGCATGTTGGCACGCAAGGTAAACCATTATAAGCTCCTAGCTAATTAAGCATGGCATAAGCAACTATAATCTCTAATTTTCATTGCAAACATGTTTATTTATAATAGACTAAATCAAGAACGATGAACTAATCATATTTACAAAAACAAGAGAGGTCAAGTTCATACCAGCTTCTCTCATCTCAATCAGTCCATCATATATCGTCATTATTGCCTTTCGCTTGCACGACCGAACGGTGTGAATAATAATAATAGTGCACGTGCATTGGACTAAGCTGGAATCTGCAAGCATTCAATTCAAGGGAGAAGACAAGGTAATATGGGCTCTTGGTTAAATCAACAATCATCCATATTAGAGCCACTAAACATTTTCATTATGGTCTTCTCCTCTCGACCCCAAAGGAAAAGAAAAGAAATAAAATTGTTTTCATGGGAAAGCTCCCAACAAGCAAAAGAAGAACAAGAAATCTTTTTGGGTTTTCATTTTAATTACTACTGCAAGCATGGAAATTAAACTAACTATTTTTTTTGGTTTTTCTTAAGGTTTATCAAACACACAAGAAGAAAGCTAGAAAAAGAAATTAAACTAACATGGATAGTACAATGAAAAAGTATGAACACCGATAACTAGAATGAGTGTGTGAACATGAATGTAATGTCGGTGAGAAATACGTACTCCCCCAACCTTAGGCTTTTGGCCTAAGTTGGTCTATGCCCACGGATCACAGCTACTCTCCCCAGTGTACTGAGGAGTGTCATCATACTGCCACTGACTGGCGATCTCCCCCGGATCCCACAGATAACAGGATGGTCGATAAGGATCAAGTGGTGGTTCTAGCTCAGGTTCCGGACCGGATGTCTGGCCACGGAGCGCGTAGACGGCCTCCGGTAAGAAGAGATAGGGGCCTGCAGTTAAATCAAACAAAGAGGGTGCATGCACGATAATAATCTCATTGTGTTTCTTGGTAAATCTCAAATTATACAGAAGCATCTTATCATCATTGTCAACAATAAACTCATGGGCTACCATGCTCTTATAATCTAGGAAGGTAGGAGGCAGCAATTTTTCTTCTTTCTCAAAATGCCTAATAGGTATCTCGAAGTGTTTAGCAAGGCGTGCCACATAGATACCTCCAAAGATGGGGCCCTTCCTACGGTTCAGGCTTAATCGTTTAGCAATAATGGCACCCATACTAACAGAGTTATCACGAAATAAAGCATGGAACAATATGATAATATCAGGAACACTGAGGTTTCCACAGTTTCCGCGACCAATTAAGCATCGACTAGCAATTATTGCAAAGTAGCATATAATAGGAAAATGTATGCTAGTAATTCTTGCATCGGAAACCTTCCTCGATTCCCCTACAGTAATAGTATCAATAAAACCATCCACATCTTCACGATGTGGTTCCTCTAAGGTGCCCTCAAAGGGTATTTTGCAAACCGCGCAGAAAGTATGTAATGACATTTCCTTAGCCTCATCATATAAATGAAAAACTACTAAAGGAGGTGAATTCTTAGGACAATAGTAGAAATTCTGCATGAAAGTATTGGTGAGTAAGAGATCGTCAGGACCCCGATCCTAAGTCACACGATCTAGCATGTAACACATCATATCACTTTGTGGCCTCACGCACGGTATTCCCACGGGTGCCACCTTACCTGGACCGGGACCGTTTGCACCTTTTAGCTCACGTATATGATAGTGCTTCTAGCATCCATATGACAAAGAACCCGGGCTGACATGCTAGTCGTGAACCCAAAGTGGCACTAACTTACAGAGACAGGCATACATGACCCAACAACGAACGTGTCGGTCATCAGTTAGTGAATCCGGGCTATAGCAACTGGGCTAGTAGGACTCCGATAAACCGGGCTGTAGCAGGCTAACAGGACTCCGGTAGACACCGCGTGACATTTCCCCGAAGGGACAGACACATGAACAAAGAAGGACACATGCCGGCCAGCCTAAGTGTTCTGGAGCAGTAACAAGCTACAAGGCTCAGTGGAAGCACTAGGAGACATTTCCTGGTAAGAGAGGCTACCAAGGATAAACAACTAGATAGTCAGATCCCACACATATCAATCATTTCAAATCGTACACACAATATGCTCGATATGTGCAAATACAACATGGCATCACAACATAACTCTACAACTCAAAGTATTTATTCAATAGGCTCCAAGGAGCGAGATATTACAAACATGAGTCTCACGACCCAACATTCAGAGCATACAAGTCAAAGCACAAGCGGAAGCTTAACATGTCTGAGTACAGACATCTACAAATGAAAAAGGCTAAGAAGCCTGACCATCTACCAAATCCTGTTGAGGGCACAGGATCGTAGCTGAGGTAACAAGCTAAACGTTGAAGTCCACGTGGAACTACTAGCGAGACTGAAGTCTCTCTGCAAAAACATAAATTAAGCAACGTGAGTACAAATGTACCCAACAAGACTTACATCAGAACTAACTACATATGCACCATTATCAACAAAGGGGTGGTGGGGTTTAACTGCAGCAAGCCAGCTTTGACTCGGTGGCTATCCTGAACTACGACTGCAAGTAACTCTTTGAGGTGGCTCACACGAGTCCACTTATTTACCATATCAATACACCACTATGGATCCGCTCCCGTCTACCTACGAGAACGCCATCCATAGCACTCACGCTTATCTTGCGCATTTTAGAGTATCCACTTCAAGTTATCTATGAATTATAAAGGCAACCCAGAAGTCCTTTACCGGAGACACGGCTATTCGAATAGATAATGTTAACCCTGCAGGGGTGTACTTCTTCACACACGCTCTCACCACTTATCGCCGTTTACATGACATGTACTCGGCAACCTTCAAGCGGAAGCCCAGCGAGGGTGTCGGCCACGACCTGACTAACCACACAAGTCTCTTGTCCAGGTTTATCGCCAATTCAGGTTCCATCCGCAAGGAGATCCCGTCGGGGTGTCGCTCACGGCCCCAAACGATGTGAGCAGGGTTCCCAAGCCCACCATCCAGGTGCCACTTGGTACACCGTGCCACTGTGCCTAGTCTGTCCCAAGCCCACCTGTACCAGGTGCCACTTGGTAGACTACTAACACTACCTACAAACACCTGAAACTAGTTCCAACTCCTAGACAGAGATCATGTTGATTAATAAGTCGAGAGGGGTCGAGTTACCAGAACCCAATGTGTGGTAGTAACTGTTCATGGATCACAAACACAGAACTCAGTTCCCGAGGACGATTTCAATGAGACAACCCACCATGTACTCCTACATGGCCTCTCATTGCTACCTTTACCGAATCGTGTTCACACACTTAGCTCTCAGAAGTAGGACATGTTCACCACATTCCAATTCATCCCCGATGAATCATACCTGACACAACTCTAAGCAATAGCAGGCATGACAAACAAGCATGAATGAGTAGGCACATCAGGGCTCAAACAACTTGTCACGCCCAATATGCGATACTATCCTAAAGAGACTCGAAGGTCCCACCAAGGATAGAACCGCATATTGAAAAGCTTTTGCAAGGTGGATATCATTACATCAACATTACATAATAGATGGGTATACATACAAGAGGCATACAATGTCACATGAATACAACATCATATCATACATGAGAACAACATCCGACTACGGATGAAACACAAACAGAAGCTCAAACGACATCCACCCTGCTAGCCCAGGCTGCCGACCTGGAACCTATCCCCTGATCGAAGAAGAAGCAGAAGAAGAACTCCAAACCAAGTAAACCTCGCTCTCGCGTCATGATCATCGCAAAAACATGTACCTGCAACTGTTGTTGTAGTAATCTGTGAGCCACGAGGACTCAGCAATCCCATTACCATGGGTATCAAGACTAGCAAAGCTTAAAGGGAAAGGAAGGGGTAGAGTGGTGAGGTTGCAGCAGCGACTAAGCATATATGGTGGCTAACATACGCAAATAAGAGCGAGAAGAGAGCAAGCGAAACGGTCGTGAAGCTAGCAATGATCAAGAAGTGATCATGAACTCCTACTTACGTCAAACATAACCCAAAACCATGTTCACTTCCCGGACTCCGCTGAAAAGTGACCATCACGGCTACACACGCGGTTGATGCGTTTTAATTCGGATCTGGTGTCAAGTTATCTACAACCGGACATTAACAAATTCCCATCTGCCACATAACCGCGGGCACGGCTTTCGAAAGTTTATACCTTGCAGGGGTGTCCCAACTTAGCCCATGATAAGCTCTCGCGATCAACGAAGGATATACCTTCTCCCAGGAAGACCCGATCAGACTCGGAATCCCGGTTTACAAGACATTTCGACAATGGTAAAACAAGACCAGCAAAGCCGCCGGGATGTGCCGACAAATCCCGATAGGAGCTGCACATATCTCGTTCTCAGGGCACACCGGATGAGCAAGACGACGGGTTGGCATAGACCCTGGTTGCCTAGGGGGCGCCGGACATCGCTCGGTTTGGACCAGCACTCGGAGGAGAATTGGCCCGGGGGGTAAAATAAAGATGACCCTCGGGCTCCGGAAACCCAAGGGAAAAGGGCTAGGTGAGGCAAATGGTAAAACCAAGGTTGGGCCTTGCTGGAGGAGTTTTATTCAAAGCGAACTATCAAGGGGGTCCCATAAATCACCCAACCGCGTAAGGAACGCAAAATCCGGGAACATAACACCGGTATGACGGAAACTAGGGCGGCAAGAGTGGAACAAAACACCAGGCATAAGGCCGAGTCTTCCACCCTTTACCAAGTATATAGATGCATTAATAATATAAGAGATATTGTGATATCCCAACACAATCCTGTCCACCATGGAGAAATCTTCAACTTCACCTGCAACTAGCAACGCTATAAGAGGGGCTGAGCAAAAGCGGTAACATAGCCAAACAACGGTTTGCTAGGAAGGGTGAAAAGGTTAGAGACTGACATGGCAATTGGGAGGCTTGAAGAGCAAATGATAGGTAGCGCAGCATAGCGATAGAACGAAGCAACTAGCATAGCAATGATAGTAGTGAGATCCAGGGTAGCGGTCATCTTGCCTGAAATCCTGCAAGGAAGAAGAACGAGTCCATGAAGAAGACAAACGGGAGCAGTCGAACGAATCCTCACAATCGCAACATTACCGGAACTAAGAAGCAACACCGGAAAGAAACAAGCAACATAGTGAACACACAAGCATAATCATGGCATGATGCACAATCAAGTATGATGCATGTCCGGTTTAATGAGGCATGGCATGGCAAAGTGTAACAAACAATACTACAAGTTAAGTGGAGCTCAATATGCAACGAGTTGCATATTGACGAAACACCACATTCAACTATTTAGTTAGCTCCCGTTTAGGTACCCAACAATATTAAATGTTGATTAACATGGCAAGAGGTGAAGCATAATAAAAACTACGTATCTAGGCAAGTTTAAATGAGGCCGGAACAACAAACAACAATTCCGGAAAATCCTCATGTGCATATTTTGAATTTGGTACTGTTCTGCCCTAAACACAATTTTAGAGTTGTTAAACAGTAAAACAAAGTGCACCATGTTAAACTAGGCATTTTTCTAGCCCATTTACATATAAAGAACATTTAAAACCGAGCTATGGTTATTAAGTTACGAAATAAACCTTTTTAGCATATTATTTAAGCAAAATTAAACAAACAACATTTTAAGCATTTTAAATATGGATGAGAGTGGCAAATATTAAACTAGACAAAATTCTAAGCATTTTACATATATAAAACATTTTAATCCGATGCACGGTTGATGAGTTATTAAGTGCATGAATACTAGGGGTTTTTCTGCAAAACTGTTAAATCGCTGGATAAACGGATAAATTCGCAGCAAGCGAAAAAAACTACACGGGCCGAAACTGGCTGGGCCAAAGTGCACAGGAGAGGGGGCGGGGTCTGCTCACCCTGGGCTATGGCCCGGTTCGGTGGAGGCAGCAGGCCGGCGGGGCAAACGGGCCGGCTGGAAGGGGCGCTGGGCCTTGCGAGGCTGGGCTGGAGAGGCCCAGGCAGCAGGGCGACGGGTCAACGATGCGGGCAAGCGGTTCGAGCCCGTCTGCTCGAACGAAATAGAGGAGCGGCGCGGCGAGGGGCTTGACGTGACTCCGGGAGGGGCCGGCAACGCGGATCTGGCGGGGCATCTCCGTCAAGGCGTGGACGGGGAGACGGAACTTGGCGCGGCGGCGTAGCGGCACTGGGTGACTCGGCGCCCTGCATCTCATTCGTGAAGGAGGGGACGTCGGCTGGTGATGCGGGAACTCCGGCGAGGCAGAGCTTGGAGGCGGCTTGGCGCCGGAGATGATGATGGGGAGGCGTGGAGGAGGTCATGGGGTCGAGGTCGATGGATCCGAACCGGCGGCTGCTGGGCTTGAAGCCCCCTGGACGCCATGTCGGGCTCCCTGGGAGGTCTCTGCGAGGTCAGAAGCAAGATGAGAGACGAAGGAAAAAGAGAAGAAAGGAAAGGAGGCGGGGCGGCGCTGTTCCTGGTGGTGGTCGCCGACAGCGGCGTTGGTCGTCGGGCGACGAAGCGGGGCAGGTGAGGTGCGGAGGTCGGGGTCAAGGGGAACGAGGAGCTCCTCTCCTATGTGTTGGCTGCTAGTATGAGGTAGGCGCCTGGTGGATTGAGGCAGAGGGGCTCGAGCATGAGCGATGGGGAGCCATCGAGGGGAGGCACTGCTACGGCTGGATGGACGGATTGGGTGGCGGCGGAAAACAAGGGACTTGGTCGGAGGCGATGCTGGTTGGTGGATGGATCGGGGAGGTGGAGAGGTGGTTGGCTCGGGATGGACCCCGAGGAAGAGGAGTGGCGGCGCGGATGGGAATGGGTGGATGGGACAGCTAGGGTCTAGGGTTGCCCCGATATTTATATCAGATGAATTTACGTTAGGGGATATCACATCCCTACGATCGTAATCGGATGGACGGAAAAATTGGCTAGGGATAATCCAACGAAGAAACGAAGATACTTTCGGGATGTTTGGGGATGATCCGGGTCCATCGGTAAAGACTGAGAAGGTCAGGTTCGGGAAAGTTTCGGACACGTGCAAGAGGGGGGTGCGTGCTTGTGCAGAGAGGTTAAGTGGTTTGATAAGAGGGAAACGAAAAACACGGTTGGTCTCAGAACGGTCAACGAAGGCAAGGGGGGACGCGACAACTACGAACGGGTGCAAGTTTTATGAAAAACATGCAGATGCAATGCGCATGATGCTATGAGATGAGATGCAAGACATGAACAACATGCAAAACAAAAGACAAAACCCAACCACGAAGGTAAAATCATATCGCATCTCCGGAAAAAGGCAAGAGTTGGAGTTACGAATATGGAATGTTACATCCGGGGCGTTACAACACTCCACCACTACGAGAGGATCTCGTCCCGAGATCTAGGATGGCACCGGAGGGAAAAGGAAGAGGAAGATAAGAGGTAAACTAAGTTGCTTCTTCCACCAATGAGTGAAACCACGAACCTTGAGAGGTTGAACAAATTGAAGGAAAGAATACAAAGGAGATGAACGAGATTGCAAACAATCCGTTAGAAAAGAGGAGCAAGGAACATTACGAGAACTTTACGGTTGCAAAGACACGAATCAAGAGTTTAATGGACAAGATAGAATTCGAAACCACTCCGGTTAAAACAAAATGGGAGAGTAAGTAGATTGAAATAATTTGGGCAGCACTCCGTCTGAAAGAAGAAGGAAAACTTGATAAGATGAAAAGAACTTGAAGAGAAGACACAACACTCCGGTTAAATGGATAAGCACAAAAAACATGATCCTCACAATTCGAGATGATGAGTGAAAAGAGCAACATCACAATGCCTCCGGAAGAAAGAATAGAAGATAGATCATTCGAATAACAGAATGGAGAAGAAAATGCCAACTTCTGCCACAAAAGAACTTGGAAAGCACCCTTCCAAGAAGGTTAGAACGGAGCTGTTGGAAAACCAACAACGAAAAGAATAATCTTGTTGTGGGCTTATGGCAAACAACTCAAAATGATGAGGTGACAACCGGCCACTAAAGGAAACAATTGCTTGCTTGAGAACAACGAAGAGATGAAAAACCTCTTTCACCGAGAAGGATATGGAGAAAGCTTGGATCATTGATAAGCACCACAAATAGCAACATTCCCAATGGAAGTCTTTAGGTGAAATATAACCCAAGATACTCCAACGAAGAGATTGGTGGATTTAAAATACCTCATTCTTAACAACATGTGAATCACGAAGCACGAATGGAAATTGTCAAGAATGATATAACACCACCTCAAAAGATAAGGTAGAAGGAATTGCACTTCAAAATGCAAGGAGAAGAATACTTGAGCTCCTCAAAACAAAACATGTGTTGAGCACCATGTTTATTTTAGAGTGTAGCTTGGCGGATCATAGCTTCGAGAGAAATCTTGAAGAACAGAATGAGAATGAAAGGAATCCTTGATGAACCATCATGTAGAGCCTCCATAAAGAACTCCGGTTAAAAAAAAGAACGATAGAAAGGAAGAGAAGTTGAAAGAACAAGGTGAAGCCTTGCAATGATTTAGATGGAGCTTTACGACGATGTAACCGAGAAAACTTGGAACTCCGAAAAAAAGGAGAAGATGAAACACTAGAACCGTGGATTACTTCATCATGAACAATCTCCGGAAGAAAAGAATAGAATCGTCTCAAGGAAATAAGAATAAGATTTATTGTATGCTTATCCTTCATCAAATTCAATTGATGACAAGCAATGGATTTGGCACACTATTATTCCTGTAGAAAGGATTAAAAGAGATATAGCGCAAACTTCAGAATGTATTGATGGAACCACCGGTGGGGTTTGGAAACAACGAATATTTGATATGATAACGAAGGAAGTGAAATCTTGAACGAACCACCGTAAGAATTGAGAATGAAAGTAGCAAAGGCACAATTCACCGGGAAGAATTGGAAAAAGAATGAAGATACTTGAGGGGATTTAGATACAAGTGAACGAAGAGATCATGAACTGGTTAGAGGGTATTTGAACGATGCACCGGTAAGGTTTGGAGAATGATAGCTACACGCTGAGAATGAAGAATTATGACATGATGGCCTTCGGAGGAAAGAAATGGAAACAACTCATGAAATGCTCCGGATGGTAAGAAAAGAATTCTCACAATCGAAAACAATTATGAGAGGATGACATAAGCTAGAACTATGAATCTTCAAGAGAATGGACCAAGATTTAAGAGAAACTCTTCTTCGGTCTTCACATGTTGAGAATGATGACGAGAACCACCCTGAATTGTTGAGATGCTCCGGGAGAATGAAAAACAAAGAGGTTGAGCCAACACTGGAAAATAAATTGAAATCGATCTTGGAAAAGATCTGACTGATGAGATTCATTCTTACGTCAAACTTTGAAAAGAAATCAGGAAAAGCTCCGGGAAAAATTAGAAGAGTCAGGTAAGATCCTGGAAAAAGACCTGTGGGTTAGGGCCCACTCGAAAGAAGCATAATTGAAGGATTGTTTGAAATAGAGATTGCACTGGTAAAATTAAATAGCTTGAATGAGAGAAAAACCTTGAAGTAACTTGAACGGATTAAGAATGGAAACCTGATTCTTCTGAGATATCTTGAGCACTCTGGATAAGAATAGAGAGATGTGAACAATTAAGAGGTGCACCGACATGAGAAAGTATTAGAAACGAGGAAATGAATATGATGAATATCGAAAGCTTGAATTGGATCCACCGGAGAAGAAGCAACGATGAAGGATGATGAACTTGAAATTGTTGAGCATCTTCACGAGGGATCACCGGATCAGAACATTGATTGAAAAGAGTGAAGAGACTTCACATGAATAAATGGATACTTGATTAAAATATATGAGTCCTTGAAGAAAAGGGTGGGAGGGCGGGAAAACAAAGGCAACTTGGGGAAGATGGAAGAAACACCGTTGAGAAAACTTAGAATTGATCTCGCAAGTGTTGAAATGATTGGATCCACTTGAAGAGAAGCACACCGGTTGGAAAGAATTGACATGACAATCTCGATGATCAAAAGGATTAGTACTCCCATAGAAATATGAGAACACCGCTTGAAAGGTATGGAATCAACACTTGACTTTGAAGCAACTCGGATACCACAAATAAAACAAAACAAAGGATTTGGCTTGCAGAATAAGTCGGAACAAATACATATGATAGAGATTTGCCCAATCCCATATCATGCATCTGTCGGAAAGATATTCTAGGAGCTACTTGAATTCCCACCTATAAAACTCCCGAAACTTTCTGGTTATGCAATCTGGTGTTGGGGATACAGGGGAAGCAAAATATCTCACCCAAACTAACAATACCTACATCCAAGCTGTATCCATCCGTCAACACATAACCAAGAAAACTCCAGAAATCGTGTACCTCAACCTTCGAAAAGCATCCGTTATACGAGTTATGGCAATACTCCTGAACTCCCACCCCAGTACTGGGTGGCGTCGAGGTTATCTCACCAACAACTGCATAAAAGAGATTTTCGTTGTTGGCAAAACTCAGGTATTCCAGAACTGCAACGATAAAATTATGACGACAACACGTCGGAGCTCAACTCCCCGGGTCAATGCCACATAATAGACAGGAGGCACCAAGAATAATGTTCTCGTCACAAAACCATCGGAACGATTCCAAGATACCCGGGTGATCCTAAAAAAAATTTAGTGAAATTTGAGGAGAGGAAAGACAAAACATCTACATCAGGAGACCTCACCAGAGCGACGAAGGGGCTGAGGAGTAAAAAGAATCCTACTCTCCGATATATATAATCCTAAGACTCAAAATAATTTTCTTCTAGACTCAACAACGGCCAACAATCAAGGGGGCTCCTATGGTCGGTCGAGGCTCTGATACCAACTTGTCACGCCCAATATGCGATACTATCCTAAAGAGACTCGAAGGTCCCACCAAGGATAGAACCACATATTGAAAAGCTTTTGCAAGGTGGATATCATTACATCAACATTACATAATAGATGGGTATACATACAAGAGGCATACAATGTCACACAAATACAACATAATATCATACATGAGAACAACATCCAACTACGGATGAAACACAAACAGAAGCTCAAACGACATCCACCCTACTAGCCCAGGCTGGCGACCTGGAACCTATCCCCTGATCGAAGAAGAAGCAGAAGAAGAACTCCAAAACAAGTAAACTTCGCTCTCGCGTCATGATCATCGCAAAAACCTGTATCTGCAACCGTTGTTGTAGTAATTTGTGAGCCACGAGGACTCAGCAATCCCATTACCATGGGTATCAAGACTAGCAAAGCTTAAAGGGAAAGGAAGGGGTAAAGTGGTGAGGTTGCAGCAGCGACTAAGCATATATGGTGGCTAACATACGCAAATAAGAGCGAGAAGAGAGCAAGCGGAACGGTCGTGAAGCTAGCAATGATCAAGAAGTGATCCAGAACTCCTACTTACGTCAAACATAACCCAAAACTGTGTTCACTTCCCGGACTCTGCCGAAAAGAGACCATCACGGCTACACACGCGGTTGATGCGTTTTAATTCGGATCTGGTGTCAAGTTATCTACAACCGGACATTAACAAATTCCCATCTGCCAGATAACCGTGGGCACGGCTTTCGAAAGTTTATACCCTGTAGGGGTGTACCAACTTAGCCCATGATAAGCTCTTGCGATCAACGAAGGATATACCTTCTCCCAGGAAGACCCGATCAGACTCAGAATCCCGGTTTACAAGACATTTCGACAATGGTAAAACAAGACCAGCAAAGCCGCCGGGATGTGCCGACAAATCCCGATAGGAGCTGCACATATCTCGTTCTCAGGGCACACCGGATGAGCAAGACGACGGGTTGGCATAGACCCTGGTTGCCTAGGGGGCGCCGGACATCGCTCGGTTTGGACCAGCACTCGGAGGAGAATTGGCCTGGGGGGTAAAATAAAGATGACCCTCGGGCTCCGGAAACCCAAGGGAAAAGGGCTAGGTGAGGCAAATGGTAAAACCAAGGTTGGGCCTTGCTGGAGGAGTTTTATTCAAAGCGAACTATCAAGGGGGTCCCATAAATCACCCAACCGCGTAAGGAACGCAAAATCCGGGAACATAACACCGGTATGACGGAAACTAGGGCGGCAAGAGTGGAAGAAAACACCAGGCATAAGGCCGAGTCTTCCACCCTTTACCAAGTATATAGATGCATTAATAATATAAGAGATATTGTGATATCCCAACATAATCCTGTCCACCATGGAGAAATCTTCAACTTCACCTGCAACTAGCAACGCTATAAGAGGGGCTGAGCAAAAGCGGTAACATAGCCAAACAACGGTTTGCTAGGAAGGGTGAAAAGGTTAGAGACTGACATGCCAATTGGGAGGCTTGAAGAGCAAATGATAGGTAGCATAGCATAGCGATAGAACGAAGCAACTAGCATAACAATGATAGTAGTGAGATCCAGGGTAGCGGTCATCTTGCCTGAAATCCCGCAAGGAAGAAGAACGAGTCCATAAGAAAACAAACGGGAGCAGTCGAACGAATCCTCACAATCGCAACATTACCGGAACTAAGAAGCAACACCGGAAAGAAACAAGCAACATAGTGAACACACAAGCATAATCATGGCATGATGCACAATCAAGTATGATGCATGTCCGGTTTAATGAGGCATGGCATGGCAAAGTGCAACAAACAATACTACAAGTTAAGTGGAGCTCAATATGCAACGAGTTGCATATTGACGAAACACCACATTCAACTATTTAGTTAGCTCCCGTTTAGGTACCCAACAATATTAAATGTTGATTAACATGGCAAGAGGTGAAGCATAATAAAAACTACGTATCTAGGCAAGTTTAAATGAGGCCGGAACAACAAACAACAATTCCGGAAAATCCTCATGTGCATATTTTGAATTTGGTACTGTTCTGCCCTAACAATTTTAGAGTTGTTAAACAATAAAACAAAGTGCACCATGTTAAACTAGGCATTTTTCTAGCCCATTTACATATAAAGAACATTTAAAACCGAGCTACGGTTATTTAGTTATGAAATAAACCTTTTTAGCATATTATTTAAGCAAAATTAAACAAACAGCATTTTAAGCATTTTAAATAGGGATGAGAGTGGCAAAATATTAAACTAGACAAAATTCTAAGCATTTTACATATATAAAACATTTTAATCCGATGCACGGTTGATGAGTTATTAAGTGCATGAATACTAGGGGTTTTTCTGCAAAACTGTTAAATCGCTGGATAAACGGATAAATTCGCAGCAAGGAAAAAAAACTACATGGGCCGAAACTGGCTGGGCCAAAGTGCACAGGAGAGGGGGTGGGGTCTGCTCACCCTGGGCTATGGCCCGGTTCGGTGGAGGCAGCAGGCCGGCAGGGCAAGCGGGCCGGCTGGAAGGGGCGCTGGGCCTTGCGAGGCTGGGCTGGAGAGGCCCAGGAAGCAGGGCGACGGGTCAATGACGCGGGCGAGCGATTCGAGCCCCTTTGCTCGAACAAAATAGAGGAGCGGCGCGGCGAGGGGCTTGACGTGACTCCGAGAGGGGCCGGCAACGCGGATCTGGCGGGGCATCTCCGTCAAGGCGTGAACGGGGCGACGGAACTTGGCGCGGCGGGGGAGCGGCACTGGGTGGCTCGGTGTCCTGCATCTCATTCGTGAAGGAGGGGACGGCGGCTGGCGATGCTGGAACTCCGGCGAGGCAGAGCTTGGTTGTCACATCCTAGTTAGCCATGCATTAGAGTGTTGCATTATGTTTACTCTTTCATCAGAAACTTGAAATGGGGATCTGTGAAACCCTCAGAATCATTTTGAAAATGACCCAAATAAAAATTTCTCCAAAAGGGTCCAAGAAAATGCTCATGTTGCTCTCTGAAAATATTGGACAGAGATAAAAATCAAACCAATAATTTTAGTGGCTCTTGGACATTTATTTGGGCATTTGGAATTAATGCATAAATATTTGCATTGGGAATATATTAATTATATATATTGATATATGTCCAAATATTATGCCAATTATAAAAGAGCTCTGGAATAATATATATAGCTCCTGCAAAAATTGGCATAAGTTAAATAAATGATTTAATATATTTTTTAAATCAAAACAAATGTCAGAAATTAGAAAACAGAAAAATATATAATAGGAGGAGCTTACCTGGGCTCCTCCACTGTGCGGCCCAGCCAGCTGGCTGGCCCAGCCAGCAGCCGGCCCAGCCCACCTCCCTCCTCTGTCGTCTTCGTCCCGACAGAGGGAGGGGAGTGTGGCCGGCGCACGCGCGCGCCACCGCGCCACGCCACCTCCCTCCCTGCCTGCCTGCCCTCCCTCTCCTCGCTTCGATGCCCTGGACGACGCCACGCCTCCCCCCCTGCTCTCTCTCACTCTCCCCCGGCTCTTCCTTCCTCTCCCTCGCTCTCTCTCTCACACGGCCGAACACCACCGTCGCTGCCGTTCGCCATAGCAGCCATCTCCGGCCACCCCTCGCTCCCCCGACTAGCTCAGAAGCTCCGCCACGACCCCCTCTTCCTCCCCACCGCTCCACGGTCCTCCAGAAGCCCTGCATCGCCGCCACGTCGCCGTTCCCCTCTTCGGGCTCCGACCATCGTCGCCGTCGAATTCGTCGTCTCCAGCGCGTCCCCGAGCCCGCTAACCATCCCTGCAGCTCCGCGGTGAGCCCCCGGATCGTTTCCCCCTTCTCCCCTGGTCTCTTTCGACCTCTAGGCCCTAGCCCCACCTTGGCCGGGAGCTCCACGCCGCCGGCGATGTCGCCGTCGTGGCCACGGTCACCGTAGCACCCAACCGAGCGCACTATCGTGCTCCCCACCTCACCAGGAGCACGCAGCACGCACTAACGCCTCCCCAAACCCCCTGCAACGTCGATTCCGACCGCACCCGAACTCCGGCAGCCGCAGCCGAGCTCGCCGCCGTCGACTCCGGCCACCCCAGGGCCAGCCACGGCCACCGTCCGACGCGCCGTCGAGCTAGCTATCCAACGCACCTAGCCGTACGCCGTTTGGAGCACCACAGAGGAAACCCGAGGCCCCTGCACGCCGCGGACCTCGCCGGCGACTAACCGCCGGCGGGTTTGACCTGTCCGACCTGAGGTTTGACCCCCCCAGGGACACTGACGCGTGGGCCCTGTCGGACAGGTGGTTAGTTAGTACTAATTACCGTTAGTCAACCCCCCCCCCCCTGACACTGACAGTGGGCCC
>NC_057801.1:608483730-608493264 GCF_018294505.1 Triticum aestivum
CAGCGCCACTAATCCCTAATTAGGATTAATTTAAACCTGTTAAACCCCCCCTGCCACTGACGTGTGGCCCCCACACGTCAGGTTTGACTTCAGCCAGCCGCAGTTGACCACTGACGTCATGCTGACGTCATGCTGGCGCAATAATTATAATTTCTGGATTTAATTTAAATCAGGAAATACCAGAATATTATTTAAACTTCAAAAATTCATAACTTTTATTCTGTAACTCCAAATTGGACAAATTATATATGAAAAATGATCAGAAAAATCCAATCTATCCATCTGTACTATTTTCATGCATGATCAAACAAGTTAAATTGATGTTTTAAGCAGAACAAGGAAAAGCACTTTAAAAGGCCATGTTTGAGTTTGAAATTTGAATCTTTGATTCAAATTTGTTCAAACCCTTCTGGTTTTAGTTGCATTAGCCCAACACACTCATATTGCTATGTTTCATGCATGCATCATATTGTTGCACATTGTTTGGTGATGGTTGTGTATCGGTGTCCTTTGCGACAGGTTCTGCCTCCGAGGAGTACCGTGATTACCATAACGAAGAACCGTATCAGTGCATCGAACCATCAGGCAAGCAACCAACCATTTGATCATATCGATACAATCCCATGTTCTCGCTCCTGCTCTCTTTTACTGCATTAAGACAACGCGCTTCAAACTGCTGTGTGCTACGGTAGTTGAACCCATTTCCTCTGCATGACCTGTCATTGCCACAGTAACTAGATGAAACCCACTAGCATGTGTAGGAGTTGATTGAGCCATATGTATGTGTTGTTCCTACCTTGCTATGCCTGCTATGCTTAGAGTCGTGTCAGGTCTGGTTCATCTGGGTGATGGGCTAGAGTGAAATGATTATGTCGGTAATGGGAGTGGTGTGGTGAACACGATTTGGTAAAGGTATCAATGAGAGGCCATGTAGGAGTACATGGTGGGTTGTTTCATTGAAGCCGACCTTAAGCACTGAGATCTGTATGTGTGATTTAAGAATCAGCTACTACCATGCATTGGGCCCGAAACCAATGGACCCTCTCGGCTTCTTATTCACCCTAGTTCTCCGTCCAGGAGTTGCAAGTAGTTTCTGGTGTTTGTAGCCTACTGGAGGCCGTGGACAGCGCTGACCGTAGGGGTGGGCTGTGATGCGGTAGGTACGTGGCACGGTGTACCGAATACCCGTTAGGTATCTCAGGAACCCTGTTCACATCGTTCGGGGCCGTATGGGAAACCTCGGCCGGACTCCCTGCGGATGGAACCTAGATAGGCGATAAACCTGGACTGGAGGCTTAGGTGATTAGGTAGGTCGTGGCCGACACCCACGTTGGGCTTCCGCTTGAAGGTTGCCGAGTACATGTCGTGTAAACGACGGTAAGTGGTGAGAGCGTGTATGAAGGAGTACACCCCTGCAGGGTTAACATGATCTATTCGAATAGCCGCGTCCGCGGTAAAGGACTACTTGGTTGCCTATACAGTTCATAGACAAGTAAATGGAAACTACTAAAAGCCTCAAGATAAGTGTGAGTGCCGAGGATGGCTCTTCCGTAGGAAGACGGAGGTGGATCCTCGGTAGTGTATTGAAGTGGTGAGTAGTGGACTCGTGTGCGCAAAACCATTTCAAGTTGGAGTATCGTAGGATAGCCTAGCCAAGAGTCAAAGCTGGCTTGCTGCAATAACTCCACCAACCCTTCTTGATACTATGCATGTATGTAGGATCTGATGTAAGTCTTGCTGAGTACCTTTGTACTCATGTTGCTATAATCTACATTTTTTTACAGAAGACGCTGCAACCCCTTCTGATGGGTTCTATGTGGACGTTGACATCAACGAGTAGGCTAAAGACCCAGGTGGTGACCCTGAGCTTGTGATGGACCATGTAGTATAGCTAGGCTTTCCAAGCCTCTTTTATTTTACTAGTTGTCTGTACTCAGACAAGTTACTTCCGCTGCTGGCTTGTATGACTGTATGACTTGTATGTTGGGTCGTGAGACCCGTACCTTGGTGTATGTTATGTATGGCTCCCTGAGCCTTAAATAAAGTACTTGTGTCATAGAGTCATGTTGTGATGCTTCGTTGTATTTGCACATATCGAGCATATTGCGTGTATGATTGAAATGCTTGGTATGTGTGGGATCTGACTATCTAGTTGTTTATCTTTAGTAGCCTCTCTTACCGGGAAATGTCTCCTAGTGTTACCGCTGAGCCATGGTAGCTTGCTACTGCTCTGGAACACTTAGGCTGGCCAGCATGTGTCCTTCTTCGTTCCTGTGTCTGTCCCTTCGGGGAAATGTCACGCTTTGAGTACCGGAGTCCTGTTAGCCCGCTACAGCCCGGTTTACCGGAGTCCTGCTAGCCCAGTGCTACAGCCCGGACCCACTTGCTGATGACCGACACGTTCGAAGCTGGGTCATGGATGCCTGTCCCTGTAAGTCTGTGCCACTTTGGGTTTACGACTAGTCATGTCAGCCCGGGCTCCTTATCATATGGATGCTAGCGACACTATCATATACGTGAGCCAAAAGGGCAAACGGTCCCGGAAAAAGGTAAGACGACACCCGTGGGGATACCGTGCGTGAGGCCGCAAAGTGATATGAGGTGTTACCGGCTAGATCGATGTGACATCGAGTCGGGGTCCTGACAGCGTTGGCATCATAGCCGGAATGCCTGTAGGTTCTCCAAGCCAAACTGGTCGATGTTGAGTCTAGAAATTCTTTAGTTATATATAGGGGAATTGTTTGTGGGTTGGAACGTAAGGCTCTTTTTATTCCTTTACCTTATGACATTCTGATCTGAGTCAGTCCATTCTTCCACCGGGGGTTAAGGAATTAGGATCTGTTCTCTCTATCAGGATCACGAGTTACTAATCAGTAGTACCTTATAAGTTTGATGGTTACAAGCCTAGTTCAGTTCCACTACCACCTTATGTTGTTAGAATGGTTTCAGAACTTTGATATGATGATGTTGAGTATGTACGAAATCCTTTGTCAAATGTCTCAAATCCTTCTTGAGCATTTACAGTTGTTATGCTGCCGAAATTTTGCTAGAAGTTCTAATGCCTTTGCATTATGATTGTGCTTCCAGATGGCCACTCGCGACCTCAATCAAGTGGTTCGCCTGACTCGATGTCTAGATGTACCCGGCCATACTGCTAAGTTGGTCAGGGTAATGACTGAGGCTGGATACCGCTGGTATCCTGAGTACACGGTCGAAGAGCAATTCCGGGACTTCAATCAAAGCCAGTATCTCTGCACTGTCAGGATATTTCCATCTTATCCTGGATCCACCGAGCCTCTTCACTGCTCCTATGGACTCGGGGTTACTATTGAGATGGCTGTGCAGGACGCCGCCTACTCTATGATGACCATTATGCGAGTCAGATCTGGTTTATTTCGGGACTCTGATTTCCGGTATATGCCAGGATCACTTCCGGGAGCACAAGGGTATCTCCAGGCTATCTATGCTGACCCCACTCAGGAGGATTCACGGACTCACACCACTGCTGAGATGCTCGAGGATAAGGACCGTGAAAATCGGGCCTTGAGGTTAGAGCTCTTCAATACCCGTGCTGACCACTGGGCCACTTTGACTCGGTTCGCACCGGCGGTGCAAGCTGGATATTCGGATATGCGCGATCTCTATCCTGTGAGATCTGCTCTGCCGGACGTGATGGTTTGGCGTGATGTAGGAGGCATCACCCCACCTCGCGGTCCCCGCAGGCCACCGTTTGTTGGTCCAAGGCCTCATCCTAGCCCCTATGGTCCACAAGCTCCGCGAGACCGTCTGTTTCCGGATGATCATGTTGAGCTTCCAGGCTATGGAGGTGACTTCTACGAGGACTACTACGGATCGGTCTGAGTTAGTGGTAGTATCACTAGTTCGCACTAGCTGTGTCTTCTATCGTCCCGCGTGACTCGTGGGATATGACCTAGTTTGTACTCTTTCCGGAGGTGTAGAAAAATAATGTATAGGAGCTTGGAATGCCTCCGATGAGATGTAATCCTCTTTTCACCGTAATAGTACTTTGTTTGGTCTTGTACTAAACCCTGTATGGTGTGTATGACGATGGAATAAAAGAAGCAGTTACTGTATCTACCATGTCATACGGATGATCATCTTGCATTCCGATTTATTCCTTACATTATGTATCCTATGTCGGAATTTTATCATCCTGACTAAATCATTGTCTTGTTTACCTAGGATGGTCAACACGCACGCTAACCCTGCTTCTCAAGAGCAGGCCGAAGGCAGTGAAGTCAGGGATGCAAATTTGCCTCATCCTCCTTCACTAGCCGAGGTTATGATGGAAGCTGAGAGAAACAAGCGGGAGACCAACCGTTTGTTGGAGCGTATTGAACAGAATACAGCACACCATCAGAGGGCTAACGTGGTGTCACTCAGTGATTTTATCAAATTGCATCCACCCACGTTCCACCACTCCGTCGAGCCTCTCGACGCTGATGACTGGCTTCGCAGTATCTCTCACAAACTGCGTTCCGCGCTGGTAGCGGAGGCTGACAAGGTCACCTTTTCTGCATATCATCTTGAAGGCCCCGCCAGTCTATGGTGGGAGAATTATGGAGCTATGCGCCCAGCGGGCCATGTCACTACTTGGGCTGAGTTCAGCGAGGATTTCCGTGAACATCACATTTCGGAGGGTCTCATGGACCGTAAACGTGAAGAATTTTGCAGTTTCACCCAAGGCCGACTTTCTGTGGATGCCTATAGCAGGGAGTTTGGTAATCTCGCCCGATATGCAACTGAGGAAGTGTCTACTGACGCCAAGAAGCAAGCAAGGTTCCGTAAGGGCCTTAGTCCTGAGCTTCGCCGCGACCTCCGTCTGCATGAGTGCACATCTTTTCAGAAACTTGTCAACAAAGCCATCAGTGCTGAAACTGGTCAGACTGACTATGACGCAACACGCAAGCATGGCCGTGACATGGGTTCCTCATCCGGTGCTGGTCCTCAGAAGCGCCGCGTGTGGGTGCCCAACACCGCCCTGCCACCCAGGTTCACACCGAGGCCATCTTTCCAGGCGCCTCGCCCTGTTCAACAGTCTGCACCGGCCAAGCCCTATGGGGGTCCAACCAACAATGCTCCTCCACGTACCAGTTCCGTGACTTGTTTCAAGTGTGGGGAATCTGGTCACTATATGCGTGAGTGTCCCCAGACCAACCCCAACCAGTCTGCTAAAGCTGTTGGCCGTGGCAAGCCGACAGGGAAAATATTCCACGCCAAACCGGTCACCGCTTCACGTGGCCATGTTAACTGTATTTCTGCCGAAGAAGCTCAAGAGGATCCCAACGTCGTTCTCGGTACGCTTCTTGTTAATTGCCACCCGGCATCTGTTCTTTTTGATACAGGAGCCTCTCATTCTTTTATATCTGAAAACTATGCTCGCTTGCATAACGTCGCATTCGGTGACATGCCAACCTCTATGGTAATTCAAACTCCGGGATCCAAGTGGCAAACTTCTAGAGTAAGCCATGGGAATGAAATCCAAGTCGACAGACTTGTTTTCCTCGCGTCTTTGATAGCCCTTAAATCTTCAGATATTAATATCATTCTGGGTATGGACTGGATGTCAGCTCATCAAGCCAAAATTGATTGCTTCTCTAGGACTGTTCAACTCACCCATCCTTCGGGGAAGATAGTCAATGTCTTGACCCGAATAGCCAAGCGACAATTATATTCTCTTAACGCCAGCCCTTTGCCAGACCTTGAGGACGTGCCGGTAGTCCGTGACTTCCCGGATGTCTTTCCAGAGGAATTGCCAGGTGTTCCACCTGACAGGGATGTTGAGTTCGTAATCGACCTCATCCCCGGAACCGTTCCGATTGCTAGAAGACCTTATAAGATGGCACCACTAGAACTAGCCGAGCTTAAGAAACAACTCGATGAATCCTTGAAAAAGGGTTTCATCCGACCTAGCTCATCTCCGTGGGCTTGCCCCGTCCTATTCGTCAAGAAGAAGGATGGTACGGACCGGATGGTTGTAGATTACCGACCTGTCAATTTGGTCACAATCAAGAACAAATATCCGCTTCCCAGGATCAACGACCTGTATGATCAGCTCGCTGGATCCTCAGTCTTCTCCAAGATGGATTTGAGGTTGGGCTACCATCAAATAAAAATCAGAAACGGGGACATTCCTAAAACGGCCTTTGTTACTCGTTATGGCCAATACGAGTACACCGTCATGTCCTTCGGTTTAACCAACGCTCCAGCCAACTTTTCTCGGTTAATGAACTCAATCTTCATGGAGTATTTGGATAAATTCGTCGTAGTTTATCTCGATGATATACTCATCTACTCCAAGAACGAGGAAGAACATGCCGAACATTTAAGGCTAGTGTTGAAGAAACTTCGAGAGCATCGCCTTTATGCCAAATTTTCTAAATGTGAATTCTGGTTGTCAGAAGTGACCTATCTGGGTCATGTAATATCTGGTAAAGGTATTGCTGTTAACCCTGAGCGAGTTCAAGCCGTCCTTAATTGGACTCCACCTGAATCGGTCAAGCAAGTTTGGAGTTTTCTGGGCTTAGCGAGCTATTGCCGTCGCTTTGTCGAGAACTTCTCCAAGGTTGCTAAACCTCTAACCGAACTCCTCAAGAAAGATAAAAAGTTCGAATGGACTCCACAATGTGAGCACAGCTTTCAGGAACTGAAAAGACGCCTGACCTCTGCTCCCGTGCTGGTACCGCCAGACTTCTCCAAGGACTTTGTTATCTACTGCGACGCCTCGCGACAAGGACTAGGTTGCATTCTCATGCAAGATCGACACGTAATTGCCTACGCTTCACGGCAATTGCACCCACATGAGGAGAATTATCCTACTCATGATCTAGAGCTTGCAGCCGTAGTCTATGCACTTAAGACCTGGCGACATTACCTCCTCGGTAATCGTTGCGAAATATTCACTGATCACCAAAGTCTGAAGTACATTTTCACCCAACCGGATTTGAATCTCAGGCAGAGACGTTGGGTTGAATTGATCACAGACTTCGACTTAGGAATAACCTACACCCCAGGGAAAGCCAACGTCATGGCTGATGCGCTAAGTCGTAAATCTTATTGTAACAACCTGATGTTACAACAAAGTCAACCGCTTCTCCATGAGGAATTTCGGAAGCTTAACCTTCACATTGTACCTCAAGGTTTTCTTTCCACCTTGGTGGCAAAACCTACCCTTACGGATCAAATTATCAAAGCATAGAAGGTAGATCCGGGAATCTCCCGCATCAAGAGGAACATTCAGAAAGGAATTGCGAATTGTTTCTCCATTAATGATCAAGGAGTCGTATACTTCGGGAATCGACTAGTGGTTCCCAAAGTGCGCAACCTAAGGCGATTAATCCTTAAGGAAGCTCATGAATCTCCTCTCACCATTCATCCCGGTAGCACTAAAATGTATCAGGACCTACGCCAGAGGTTCTGGTGGACTAGGATGAAGAGAGAAATTGCTCAGTATATTGCTAACTGCGACGTCTGTCGTCGTGTAAAAGCAGAGCACCAACGGCCTGCTGGCACCCTTCAACCCTTAGCTATTCCTGAATGGAAATGGGATAAAATTGGTATGGATTTCATTACCGGTTTTCCCAGGACCAAGAGAGGGAATAATGCTATTTTCGTTGTGGTCGATCGTCTTTCCAAAGTAGCCCACTTCTTACCTGTCCGTGAGAGTATAACCGCTAGTCAGCTGGCAGACTTGTACATCTCCCGAAAAGTGTCCCTCCATGGTGTTCCTTTGGAAATTAACTCGGATCGAGGAAGTCTTTTCAACTCTCGATTTTGGGAATGTTTCCAAAATGCTATGGGAACTCGTCTCTCCTTTAGCACCGCTTTCCACCCTCAGTCAAGTGGTCAAGTGGAACGTGTCAACCAAATTCTAGAAGACATGCTTCGAGCCTCTGTTATGTCATTCGGAATGGACTGGGAGAAGTGCCTTCCATTTGCTGAATTCGCTTACAACAACAGCTATCAATCTAGCTTGGGTAAAGCCCCTTTTGAAGTTCTCTATGGACGACGATGTCGAACACCCCTTAACTGGTCAGAGACCGGGGAAAGACAATTCTTTGGCCCGGATATGATTCAGGAAGCAGAAGAACAAGTTCGTATCGTTCGTGAAAAGTTGAAAACAGCCCAATCCCGTCAAAAGAGTCAATATGACCGAAAACATAAGGCTATGACTTTCGAGGTTGACGAGAAGGCTTATCTCCGGGTCACCCCTCTGAAGGGAACCCATCGTTTCGGTATCAAAGGCAAATTGGCTCCTCGTTACATTGGACCTTTTCGCATTCTCGCCAAACGAGGAGAAGTTGCCTACCAAATGGAACTACCTCCGCACCTCTCCAGGGTCCATGATGTCTTCCACGTTTCTCAACTCAGGCATTGCTTCTCGGATCCTATCCGTGGAGTGGACCACGAAACGCTTGATCTCCAAGATGATCTTACATATCGAGAGTACCCCATTCATATCCTCGATCAAGCCGAACGCACCACGCGACGTCATAATATCAAGTTTCTCAAGGTTCAATGGTCGCACCATTCTGAGGATGAAGCAACTTGGGAAAGGGAGGATCGTCTTCGACTCGAGTATCCCGCCTTCTTCCCGGAGGAACCCAAATCTCGGGACGAGATTCTTTTGAGTGGGGGTGAGTTTTCACATCCTAGTTAGCCATGCATTAGAGTGTTGCATCATGTTTACTCTTTCATCAGAAACTTGAAATGGGGATCTGTGAAACCCTCAGAATCATTTTGAAAATGACCCAAATAAAAATTTCTCCAAAAGGGTCCAAGAAAATGCTCATGTTGCTCTCTGAAAATATTGGACAGAGATAAAAATCAAACCAATAATTTTAGTGGCTCTTGGACATTTATTTGGGCATTTGGAATTAATGCATAAATATTTGCATTGGGAATATATTAATTATATATATTGATATATGTCCAAATATTATGCCAATTATAAAAGAGCTCTGGAATAATATATATAGCTCCTGCAAAAATTGGCATAAGTTAAATAAATGATTTAATATATTTTTTAAATCAAAACAAATGTCAGAAATTAGAAAACAGAAAAATATATAACAGGAGGAGCTTACCTGGGCTCCTCCACTGTGCGGCCCAGCTAGCTGGCTGGCCCAGCCAGCAGCCGGCCCAGCCCACCTCCCTCCTCTGTCGTCTTCGTCCCGACAGAGGGAGGGGAGTGTGGCCGGCGCGCGCACGCGCCATCGCACCACGCCACCTCCCTCCCTGCCTGCCTGCCCTCCCTCTCCTCGCTTCGATGCCCTGGACGACGCCACGCCTCCCCCCCTGCTCTCTCTCACTCTCCCCCGGCTCTTCCTTCCTCTCCCTCGCTCTCTCTCTCACACGGCCGAACACCACCGTCGCCGCCGTTCGCCATAGCAGCCATCTCCGCCACCCCTCGCTCCCCCGACTAGCTCAGAAGCTCCGCCACGACCCCCTCTTCCTCCCCACCGCTCCACGGTCCTCCAGAAGCCCTGCATCGCCGCCACGTCGCCGTTCCCC
>NC_057801.1:608493671-608660613 GCF_018294505.1 Triticum aestivum
TCTCCGGCCACCCCTCGCTCCCCCGACTAGCTCAGAAGCTCCGCCACGACCCCCTCTTCCTCCCCACCGCTCCACGGTCCTCCAGAAGCCCTGCATCGCCGCCACGTCGCCGTTCCCCTCTTCGGGCTCCGACCATCGTCGCCGTCGAATTCGTCGTCTCCAGCGCGTCCCCGAGCCCGCTAACCATCCCTGCAGCTCCGCGGTGAGCCCCCAGATCGTTTCCCCCTTCTCCCCTGGTCTCTTTCGACCTCTAGGCCCTAGCCCCACCTTGGCCGAGAGCTCCACGCTGCCGGCGATGTCGCCGTCGTGGCCACGGTCACCGTAGCACCCAACCGAGCGCACTATCGTGCTCCCACCTCACCAGGAGCACGCAGCACGCACTAACGCCTCCCCAAACCCCCTGCAACGTCGATTCCGACCGCACCCGAACTCCGGCAGCCGCAGCCGAGCTCGCCGCCGTCGACTCCGGCCACCCCAGGGCCAGCCACGGCCACCGTCTGACGCGCCGTCGAGCTAGCTATCCAACGCACCTAGCCGTACGCCGTTTGGAGCACCACAGAGGAAACCCGAGGCCCCTGCACGCCGCGGACCTCGCCGGCGACTAACCGCCGGCGGGTTTGACCTGTCCGACCTAAGGTTTGACCCCCCCAGGGACACTGACGCGTGGGCCCTGTCGGACAGGTGGTTAGTTAGTACTAATTACCGTTAGTCAACCCCCCCCCCTGACACTGACAGTGGGCCCCAGCGCCACTAATCCCTAATTAGGATTAATTTAAACCTGTTAAACCCCCCCTGCCACTGACGTGTGGCCCCCACACGTCAGGTTTGACTTCAGCCAGCCGCAGTTGACCACTGACGTCATGCTGACGTCATGCTGGCGCAATAATTATAATTTCTGGATTTAATTTAAATCAGGAAATTCCAGAATATTATTTAAACTTCAAAAATTCATAACTTTTATTCTGTAACTCCAAATTGGACAAATTATATATGAAAAATGATCAGAAAAATCCAATCTATCCATCTGTACTATTTTCATGCATGATCAAACAAGTTAAATTGATGTTTTAAGCAGAACAAGGAAAAGCACTTTAAAAGGCCATGTTTGAGTTTGAAATTTGAATCTTTGATTCAAATTTGTTCAAACCCTTCTGGTTTTAGTTGCATTAGCCCAACACACTCATATTGCTATGTTTCATGCATGCATCATATTGTTGCACATTGTTTGGTGATGGTTGTGTATCGGTGTCCTTTGCGACAGGTTCTACCTCCGAGGAGTACCGTGATTACCCTAACGAAGAACCGTATCAGTGCATCGAACCATCAGGCAAGCAACCAACCATTTGATCATATCGATATAATCCCATGTTCTCGCTCCTGCTCTCTTTTACTGCATTAAGACAACGCGCTTCAAACTGCTGTGTTCTACGGTAGTTGAACCCATTTCCTCTGCATGACCTGTCATTGCCACAGTAACTAGATGAAACCCACTAGCATGTGTAGGAGTTGATTGAGCCATATGTATGTGTTGTTCCTACCTTGCTATGCCTGCTATGCTTAGAGTCGTGTCAGGTCTGGTTCATCTGGGTGATGGGCTAGAGTGAAATGATTATGTCGGTAATGGGAGTGGTGTGGTGAACACGATTTGGTAAAGGTATCGATGAGAGGCCATGTAGGAGTACATGGTGGGTTGTTTCATTGAAGCCGACCTTAAGCACTGAGATCTGTATGTGTGATTTAAGAATCAGCTACTACCATGCATTGGGCCCGAAACCAATGGACCCTCTCGGCTTCTTATTCACCCTAGTTCTCCATCCAGGAGTTGCAAGTAGTTTCTGGTGTTTGTAGCCTACTGGAGGCCGTGGACAGCGCTGACCGTAGGGGTGGGCTGTGATGCGGTAGGTACGTGGCCGGGTGTACCGAATACCCGTTAGGTATCTCGGGAACCCTGTTCACATCGTTCGGGGCCGTATGGGAAACCTCGGCCGGACTCCCTGCGGATGGAACCTGAATAGGCGATAAACCTGGACTAGAGACTTGAGTGTTTAGGTAGGTCGTGGTCTACACCCACGTCGGCTTTCGCTTGAAGTCTGCCGAGCACATGTCGTGTGCAGACGCTAAGTGGTGGAAACATGTATGAAGAAGTACACCCCTGCAGGGTTAATATGATCTATTCGAATAGCCGTGTCCGCGGAAAAGGACTTCTGGGTTGCTTATATCAGTTCATAGACAAGTGAAAGTGGATACTCTAAAATACGCAAGATAAGCGTGAGTGCTATGGATGGCATTCTCGTAGGGAGACGGGAGCGGATCCATAGTGGTGTATTGATATGGTGAATATGTGGACTCGTGTGCGCCACCTCAAAAGAGTTACTCGCAGTCGTAGTTTAGGATAGCCACCGAGTCAAAGCTGGCTTGCTGCAGTTAAACCCCACCACCCCTTTGTTGATAATGATGCATATGTAGATAGTTCTGATGTAAGTCTTGCTGGGTACATTTGTACTCACGTTTGCCTATTTTATGTTTTTGCAGAGAGACTTCGGTCTCGCTAGTAGTTTCACGTGGACTTCGACGTTTAGCTTGATACCTCAGCTACGATCTTGTGCCCCGGCAGGATCTGATAGATAGTCAGGCTTCTCAGCCTTTTTCATTTATAGATGTCTGTACTCAGACATGATAGCTTCCGCTTGTGCTTTGACTTGTATGCTCTGAGTGTTGGGTCATGAGACCCATGTTTGTAATATCTCGCTCCTCGGAGCCTAATGAATAAAGTACTTGAGTCGTAGAGTCATGTTGTGATGCCATGTTGTATTTGCACATATCGAGCATATTGTGTGTATGTTATTGAAATGCTTGGTATGTGTGGGATCTGACCATCTAGTTGTTTATCTTTAGTAGCCTCTCTTACCGGGAAATGTCTCCTAGTGTTTCACTGAGCCATGGTAGCTTGCTACTGCTCTGGAACACTTAGGCTGGCCGGCATGTGTCCTTCTTCGTTCCTGTGTCTGTCCCTTCGGGGAAATGTCACGCTTTGAGTACCGGAGTCCTGTTAGCCCGCTACAGCCCGGTTTACCGGAGTCCTGCTAGCCCAGTGCTACAGCCCGGACCCACTTGCTGATGACCGACACGTTCGAAGCTGGGTCATGGATGCCTGTCCCTGTAAGTCTGTGCCACTTTGGGTTTACGACTAGTCATGTCAGCCCGGGCTCCTTATCATATGGATGCTAGCGACACTATCATATACGTGAGCCAAAAGGCGCAAACGGTCCCGGAAAAAGGTAAGACGACACCCGTGGGGATACCGTGCGTGAGGCCGCAAAGTGATATGAGGTGTTACCGGCTAGATCGATGTGACATCGAGTCGGGGTCCTGACATTGGTGGCGGCTTGGCACCGGAGATGATGATGGGGAGCCGCGGAGGAGGTCATGGGGTCGAGGTCGACGGATCCGAACCGGCGGCTGCTGGGCTTGAAGCCCCCTGGACGCCATGGCGGGCTCCCTGGGAGGTCTCTGCAAGGTCAGAAGCGAGATGAGAGACGAAGGAAAAAGAGAAGAAAGGAAAGGAGGCGGGGCGGCGTTGTTCCTGGTGGTGGTCACTGGCAGTGGCGTTGGTCGTCGGGCGACGAAGCGGGGCAGGTGAGGCGCGGAGGTCGTGGTCAAGGGGAACGAGGAGCTCCTCTCCTATGCATTGGCTGCTAGTATGAGCTAGGCGCCTGGTGGATCGAGGCAGAGGGGCTCGAGCATGAGCGATGGGGAGCCATCGAGGGGAGGCACTGCTGCGGCTGGATGGACGGATTGTGTGGCGGTGGAAAACAAGGGACTTGGTTGGAGGCGATGCTGGTTGGTGGATGGATCGGGGAGGTGGAGAGGTGGTTGGCTCGGGATGGATCCCGAGGAAGAGGAGTGGCGGCGCGAATGGGAATGGGTGGATGGGACAGCTAGGGTCTAGGGTTGCCCCGATCTTTATATCAGATGAATTTAGGTTAGGGGATATCACATTCCTACGATCGTAATCGGACGGACGGAAAAATAGGCTAGGGAGAATCTAACAAAGAAACAAAGATACTTTCGGGATGTTTGGGGATGATCCGGGTCCATCGGTAAAGACTGAGCGGGTCGGGTTCGGGCAAGTTTCGGACACGCGCAAGAGGGGGGTGGGTGCTTGTGCAGAGAGGTTAAGTGGTTTGACAAGAGGGAAACGAAAAACATGGTTGGTCTCGGAACGGTCAACGAAGGCAAGGGGGGACGCGGCAACTACGAACGGGTGCAAGTTTTATGAAAAACATGCAGATGCAATGCGCATGATGCTATGAGATGAGATGCAAGACATGAACAACATGCAAAACAAAAGACAAAACCCAACCACGAAGGTAAAATCATATCGCATCTCCGGAAAAAGGCAAGAGTTGGAGTTACAAATATGGAAAGTTACATCCGGGGTGTTACACAACTCCTACTCATGCTACTGGGTTTCATCTATTTACTGTGGCAATGACAGGTCATGCAGAGGAAAGGGGTTCAACTACCGCAGCATGTAACAATTGAATCGTTGTTGTCCTAATGCAGTAATAGAGAGCAGGAGTGAGAGAGTGGGATTGTATCGAAATGAACAAGGGGGTTTTGCTTTCCTGGCACTTCTGAAGATAATATAGTTCTTCATCGGTGTCATCGAACTCATCGTCGGAATCACGTCTATCGAGAGGGGACAAACACCGGCAAACAAGGAAGAACACAATCAATACAATGCACAATATGATGCATGATCATGACATGGCAATATGATGTGGTTTTAGCTAATGCAGCTAGCATCAGGTTAAATGGAGTTGGTTTGAATCTAAGATTGAAATTCAAACTCCATATATGACATTTCAAATGCCATTAAATCAAATTGTTGTATACAACAGCTTTAAGTTGTTCAAACATGCATGATAATGGTACAGATGGATAGGCTGGATTTTTCTGATCATTTTTCATCTATAAATCTTTGTATTTGGAGTTACATATTAATTTCTATGATTTTTGCAAGTTTAGGGTATTTTCTGAAATAAGTAAATCATTTCTGATTTATTTTAAACTCCGGAAAAGCTTTACTGCATCAGCATGACGTTGGTGTGATGTCAGCAGGTCAACTGGGTCGGCCGGGACAAACCTTTCCTGGGGGACCCACTGGTCAGTGACAACACTAATTAACCGAGTTAATTAGCACTAAGTTAAATGCTAAACCAAGTCAATTAGGGCCTGGCCCACGTGTTAGTGTCTAACTAACTAACTTAGGTTAATTAGCACTAAACCAGATTAGTTAGCGAGGTGGCCCCACACGTCAGTGACTCAGGCGGTCAAACCGGGTCAAGAAGGGGTCAACCTCGCCGGTCAAACCGGTCAACCCACCGGTGTTTAGCCGCCGGCGAGGCCGTACGCGGCAGAGCGCGTCGGGATCCACCTACAGGGGCCCTTTTGGCATGCAGAGAGCAGCTATGGGAAGAGGGTGGAGTGGCGCATCCAACGGTGGCGGTGGCGGGAGCTGGGGTGGCCGGGCGGAGCGCTCGCGACGAGGTTTGCGGCGGCCGGAGTTGGCAGCAAGCGGTGACACGGTTGTGGTGGCCTGGCGATGTGCATTTAGCACCTATGGCGTCTACATGATGCGGTGACTACGATGGGCGCATGCCCGGGACCAAATGGTCACCGGAGCATCACCGACGACGAGCGCGGAAGGCGGCGGGTTTCCGTCATTGGTGAAGCGGCAACTACGGCGTGCAACCGAGAAAACGGAGAGGGGGAGAAGGAGCAGCAGCTCACAGTGGTTGCAGCAGGCGTTGAGCGGGCTCGGGGAAGGCCGGAGCTGAGCGAGGCGATGAGCCGGATCTCCGGTGGCCGAGGAGGGGAAAGCATCGGGGGCGGTGCTTCGGGGCCCTTCCGGTCGCGTGGCTCGGTGAGGAGGTTGGGAACAAGGTGGCGGAGCTCGGGGATAGCTCGGGGCTGCTCAGGGAACATGGTGGACACGGTGACAGCGAGTGGTGCCGACGGCAGCATTCGGCTATGGCGTCGGGAGGGCGAGGGAGAGACAAGGGGGAGGAATGGAGTGCTCAGCGCGAGTCCAGACGGCTCCGGGGGGTTTCTCACGACGTCTCGGTGGCAGGAGGAGGCAGCCAGGCGCCCAGGTGGCGTGGCGTGCCGTGCGTGCGCGCGCGTCGGCCACGCGCCTAGCTGACTGGCACCAGGAGGACGATGGCGCCTGGTGGGCTGGCCTAAACTGGGCCGCCAGGTAGGTCTAGGTGAGTGGCCTAGTGGTCTTCTCTCTCTTACTTAATTGTTTCTGTTTTTCTATTTTTCTGCAACTTTAGAGCTTTATTAAAAATATTAAAACTAACGCAAAAATCATGAAACTTCTCATGCCCACTGTTTGGAATATTTCCAACAGTAAACATTTTAGTTTATGATTATTTGGACATTTAAAATATTCAATAGCATTTAAATGCCCAAATGCAAATACTATATGATTTAATTCAGAGGCCTAATATGTCATGGAAAAATGTGCAACACCTCTGGTTATGATTCTAGCATTTTCCGGAAATGATGAACATTTTTGAAAGCCATTGGATTCACTAAAAATATTTTAGTTGAACCTAGTGAATTCCTTTGTTGCTAGAGTTTAGGCAATCCCCATTTCAAGTTTCAAAAGAATTTAAACATGATGCAACAGACAAGTGCTAGCCTAGTGCAAGGTAAGGCTAGGGATGTGACAACTCACCCCACCACTAAACAAGAATCTCGTCCCGAGATTCAAGCGTAGGGTAAGATGGAAGGGGAAACGCAAACTAACACAATCTTCATGATCCAGGTTGCACTTCATAAGAACGATGATTCGATCACCATCATTGTCTCGAAGTCTTGCTCTGAGAACTCCAACTAAATGATGACGAGAGGAAAGGGAAAACTCGAAAAGGATCGATCTTCTCGAAGATCAAACAACTTAGGATCAACTCACGGGGTGAGTCATAGCAACATCTCTCGAGCTGAGACACGAAGCATACATCTAGAAGAATGGAGTGGAACGGATGATGGAGGTTCACCAGGTAGACACCAATTTCACACTTAAGAAGGTGGTGAACAGTTCTCAACATAGCGAGGAGTTGAACTGTCATGATACCATAACGAGACATCTTAGAGGAGGGCGATGTTGGGTTTCGTAGTAATTTCAAAAAATTTCCTACGCGCACACAGGATCATGTGATGCATAGCAACGAGAGGAGAGCGTTGTCTACGTACCCAACGCAGACCGACTGCGGAAGCGATTACACGACGTAGAGGAAGTAGTCGTACGTCTTCACGATCCAACCGATCAAGCACCGAAACTACGGCACCTCCGAGTTCGAGCACACGTTCAGCTCGATGACGATCCCCGGACTCCGATCCAGCAAAGTGTCGGGGAAGAGTTTCGTCAGCACGACGGCATGGTGACGATCTTGATGAACTACAGCAGCAGGGCTTCGCCTAAACTCCGCTACAGTATTATCGAGGAATATGGTGGCAGGGGTCACCGCACACGGCTAAGGAATCGATCACGTGGATCAACTTGTGTCAACTTGTGTGTTTAGAGGTGCCCCTGCCTCCGTATATAAAGGAGCCAAGGGGGGAGGGTGCGCCGGCCAAGAGGGAGAGGCGCAGGAGGAGTCCTACTCCTACCGGGAGTAGGACTCCCCCCCCAATCCTATTCCAACTAGGATTCCCAAGGGGGAAAGAGGGAGAGGGGTGGCCGGCCACCTCTCCTAGTCCTAATAGGACTAGGGGAAGGGGGGAGGTGCGCAGCCCCCTTGGGCTTCCCCTTTCTCCTTTCCACTAAGGCCCATGATGGCCCATATGGCTCCCGGGGGGTTCCGGTAACCTCCCGGTAACCCGGTAAAATCCCGATTTCACCCGGAACACTTCCGATGTCCAAACATAGGCTTCCAATATATCAATCTTTACGTCTCGACCATTTCGAGACTCCTCGTCATGTCCGTGATCACATCCGGGACTCCGAACAACCTTCGGTACATCAAAATGCATAAACTCATAATATAACTGTCATCGTAACCTTAAGCGTGCGGACCCTACGGGTTCGAGAACAATGTAGACATGACCGAGACATGTCTCTGGTCAATAACCAATAGCGGGACCTGGATGCCCATATTGGCTCCTACATATTCTACGAAGATCTTTATCGGTCAGACCGCATAACAACATACGTTGTTCCCTTTGTCATCGGTATGTTACTTGCCCGAGATTCGATCGTCGGCATCCAATACCTAGTTCAATCTCGTTAACGGCAAGTCTCTTTACTCGTTCCGTAATACATCATCTCACAACTAACATATTAGTTGTAATGCTTGCAAGGCTTATGTGATGTGTATTACCGAGAGGGCCCAGAGATACCTCTCCGACAATCGGAGTGACAAATCCTAATCTCGAAATACGCCAACCCAACATCGACCATTGGAGACACCTGTAGTACTCCTTTATAATCACCCAGTTACGTTGTGACGTTTAGTAGTACCCAAAGTGTTCCTCCGGTAAACGGGAGTTGCATAATCTCATAGTCATAGGAACATGTATAAGTCATGAAGAAAGCAATAGCAACATACTAAACGATCGGGTGCTAAGCTAATGGAATGGGTCATGTCAATCAGATCATTCTACTAATGATGTGACCTCGTTAATCAAATAACAACTCATTGTTTATGGTTAGGAAACATAACCATCTTTGATTAACGAGCTAGTCAAGTAGAGGCATACTAGTGACACTCTGTTTGTCTATGTATTCACACATGTATTATGTTTCCGGTAAATACAATTCTAGCATGAATAATAAACATTTATCATGATTATAAGGAAATAAATAATAACTTTATTATTGCCTCTAGGGCATATTTCCTTCAGTCTCCCACTTGCACTAGAGTCAATAATCTAGATTACACTGTAATGAATCTAACACCCATGGAGCTTTGGTGCTGATCATGTTTTGCTCGTGGAAGAGGCTTAGTCAACGGGTCTGCAACATTCAGATCCGTATGTATCTTGCAAATCTCTATGTCTCCCACCTGGACTAGATCCCGGATGGAGTTGAAGTGTCTCTTGATGTGTTTGGTCCTTTTGTGAAATCTGGATTCCTTTGCCAAGGCAATTGCACCAGTATTGTCACAAAAGATTTTCATTGGACCCGATGCTCTAGGTATGACACCTAGATCGGATATGAACTCCTTCATCCAGACTCCTTCATTTGCTGCTTCCGAAGCAGCTATGTATTCCGCTTCACATGTAGATCCCGCTACGACGCTTTGTTTAGAACTGCACCAACTGACAGCTCCACCGTTTAATGTAAACACGTATCCGGTTTGCGATTTAGAATCGTCCGGATCAGTGTCAAAGCTTGCATCAACGTAACCTTTTACGATGAGCTCTTTGTTACTTCCATATACGAGAAACATATCCTTAGTCCTTTTCAGGTATTTCAGGATGTTCTTGACCGCTGTCCAGTGATCCATTCCTGGATTACTTTGGTACCTCCCTGCTAAACTTATAGCAAGGCACACATCAGGTCTGGTACACAGCATTGCATACATGATAGAGCCTATGGCTGATGCATAGGGAACATCTTTCATATTCTCTCTATCTTCTGCAGTGGTCGGGCATTGAGTCTTACTCAATTTCACACCTTGTAACACAGGCAAGAACCCTTTCTTTGCTTGATCCATTTTGAATTTCTTCAAAATTTTGTCAAGGTATGTGCTTTGTGAAAATCCAATTAAGCGTCTTGATCTGTCTCTATAGATCTTAATGCCTAATATGTAAGCAGCTTCACCGAGGTCTTTCATTGAAAAACTTTTATTCAAGTATCCCTTTATGCTATCCAGAAATTCTATATCATTTCCAATCAGTAATATGTCATCCACATATAATATCAGAAATGCTACAGAGCTCCCACTCACTTTCTTGTAAATACAGGCTTCTCCAAAAGTCTGTATAAAACCAAATGCTTTGATCACACTATCAAAACGTTTATTCCAACTCCGAGAGGCTTGCACCAGTCCATAAATGGATCGCTGGAGCTTGCACACTTTGTTAGCTCCCTTTGGATCGACAAAACCTTCTGGTTGCATCATATACAACTCTTCTTCCAGGAATCCATTCAGGAATGCAGTTTTGACATCCATTTGCCAAATTTCATAATCATAAAATGCGGCAATTGCTAACATGATTCGGACGGACTTAAGCATCGCTACGGGTGAGAAGGTCTCATCGTAGTCAATTCCTTGAACTTGCCGAAAACCTTTTGCGACAAGTCGAGCTTTTGTAGACAGTAACATTACCATCAGCGTCAGTCTTCTTCTTAAAGATCCATTTATTCTCAATCGCTTGCCGATCATCGGGCAAGTCAACCAAAGTCCATACTTTGTTCTCATACATGGATCCCATCTCAGATTTCATGGCTTCTAGCCACTTTGCGGAATCTGGGCTCACCATCGCTTCTTCATAGTTCGTAGGTTCATCATGATCTAGTAGCATGACCTCCAGAACAGGATTACCGTACCACTCTGGTGCGGATCTTACTCTGGTTGATCTACGAAGTTCAGTAGTATCTTGATCTGAAGTTTCATGATCATTATCATTGGCTTCCTCACTAACTGGTGTAGGTGTCACTGAAACAGTTTTCTGTGATGAACTACTTTCCAGTAAGGGAGCAGGTACAGTTACCTCGTCAAGTTCTACTTTCCTCCCACTCACTTCTTTCGAGAGAAACTCCTTCTCTAGAAATGATCCATTCTTAGCAACAAATGTTTTGCCTTCGGATCTGTGATAGAAGGTGTACCCAACAGTTTCCTTTGGGTATCCTATGAATACACATTTCTCCGATTTGGGTTCGAGCTTATCAGGTTGAAGCTTTTTCACATAAGCATCGCAGCCCCAAACTTTAAGAAACGACAACTTTGGTTTCTTGCCAAAACACAGTTCATAAGGCGTCGTCTCAACGGATTTTGATGGTGCCCTATTTAACGTGAATGCGGCCGTCTCTAAAGCATAACCCCAAAATGATAGCGGTAAATCAGTAAGAGACATCATAGATCGTACCATATCTAATAAAGTACGATTACGACGTTCGGACACACCATTACGCTGTGGTGTTCCGGGTGGCGTGAGTTGCGAAACTATTCCACAGTTTTTCAAATGTACACCAAACTCGTAACTCAAATATTCTCCTCCACGATCAGATCGTAGAAACTTTATTTTCTTGTTACGATGATTTTCAACTTCACTCTGAAATTCTTTGAACTTTTCAAATGTTTCAAACTTATGCTTCATTAAGTAGATATATCCATATCTGCTCAAATCATCTGTGAAGGTGAGAAAATAACGATATCCGCCACGAGCCTCAATATTCATCGGACCACATACATCGGTATGTATGATTTCCAACAAATCTGTTGCTCTCTCCATAGTACCGGAGAATGGTGTTTTAGTCATCTTGCCCATGAGGCACGGTTCGCAAGTACCAAGTGATTCATAATCAAGTGGTTCCAAAAGTCCATTAGTATGGAGTTTCTTCATGCGTTTTACACCGATATGACCTAAACGACAGTGCCACAAATAAGTTGCACTTTCATTATCAACTCTGTATCTTTTGGTTTCAACATTATGAATATGTGTATTACTACTATCGAGATTTAGTAAGAATAGACCACTCTTCAAGGGTGCATGACCATAAAAGATATTACTCATATAAATAGAACAACCATTATTCTCTGATTTAAATGAATAACCGTCTCGCCTTAAACAAGATCCAGATATAATGTTCATGCTCAACGCTGGCACCAAATAACAATTATTTAGGTCTAATATTAATCCCGAAGGTAGATGTAGAGGTAGCGTGCCGACCGCGATCACATCGACTTTGGAACCGTTTCCCACGCGCATCGTCACCTCGTCCTTTGCCAGTGCCCGCTTATTCTGTAGTCCCTGTTTCGAGTTGCAAATATTAGCAACAGAACCAGTATCAAATACCCAGGTGCTACTGCGAGCATTGGTAAGGTACACATCAATAACATGTATATCACATATACCTTTGTTCACCTTGCCATCCTTCTTATCCGCCAAATACTTGGGGCAGTTCCGCTTCCAGTGACCAGTCTGCTTGCAGTAGAAGCACTCAGTTTCAGGCTTAGGTCTAGACTTGGGTTTCTTCTCTTGAGCAGCAACTTGCTTGCCATTCTTTTTGAAGTTCCCCTTTTTCTTCCCTTTGCCCTTTTTCTTGAAACTAGTGGTCTTGTTAACCATCAACACTTGATGCTCCTTCTTGATTTCTACCTCCGCAGCTTTCAGCATTGCGAAGAGCTCGGGAATAGTCTTGTTCATCCCTTGCATATTATAGTTCATCACGAAGCTCTTGTAGCTTGGTGGCAGTGATTGGAGAATTATGTCAATGACGCAATCATCCGGAAGATTAACTCCCAATTGAATCAAGTGATTATTATACCCAGACATTTTGAGTATATGCTCACTGACAGAACTGTTCTCTTCCATCTTGCAGCTATAGAACTTATTGGAGACTTCATATCTCTCAATCCGGGCATTTGCTTGAAATATTAACTTCAACTCCTGGAACATCTCATATGCTCCATGACGTTCAAAACGTCGTTGAAGTCCCGATTCTAAGCCGTAAAGCATGGCACACTGAACTATCGAGTAGTCATCAGCTTTGCTCTGCCAGACGTTCATAACATCTGGCGTTGCTCCAGCAGCAGGCCTGGCACCCAGCGGTGCTTCCAGGACGTAATTCTTCTGTGCAGCAATGAGGATAATCCTCAAGTTACGGACCCAGTCCGTGTAATTGCTACCATCATCTTTCAACTTTGCTTTCTCAAGGAACGCATTAAAATTTAACGGAACAACAGCACGAGCCATCTATCTACAATCAACATAAACAAGCAAGATACTATCAGGGACTAAGTTCATGATAAATTTTAAGTTCAATTAATCATATTATTAAAGAACTCCCACTTAGATAGACATCCCTCTAATCCTCTAAGTGATCACGTGATCCAAATCAACTAAACCATGTCCGATCATCACGTGAGATGGAGTAGTTTCATCGATGAACATCATTATGTTGATCATATCTACTATATGATTCACGCTCGACCTTTCGGTCTCCGTGTTCCGAGGCCATATCTGCATATGCTAGGCTCGTCAAGTTTAACCTGAGTATTCTGCGTGCGCAACTGTTTTGCACCCGTTGTATTTGAACATAGAGCCTATCACACCCGATCATCACGTGGTGTCTCAGCACGAAGAACTTTTGCAACGGTGCATACTCAGGGAGAACACTTCTTGATAATTTAGTGAGAGATCATCTTATAATGCTACCGTCAATCAAAGCAAGATAAGATGCATAAAAAGATAAACATCACATGCAATCAATATAAGTGATATGATATGGCCATCATCATCTTGTGCTTGTGATCTCCATCTCCGAAGCACCGTCATGATCACCATCGTCACCGGCGTGACACCTTGATCTCCATCGTAGCATCGTTGTCGTCTCGCCAATCTTATGCTTCCACGACTATCACTACCGTTTAGTAATAAAGTAAAGCATTACATCGCGATTGCATTGCATACAATAAAGCGACAACCATATGGCTCCTGCCAGTTGCCGATAACTCGGTTACAAAACATGATCATCTCATACAATAAAATTCAGCATCATGCCTTGACCATATCACATCACAACATGCCTTGCAAAAACAAGTTAGACGTCCTCTACTTTGTTGTTGCATGTTTTACGTGGCTGCTACGGGCTTAAGTAAGAACCAATCTCACCTACGCATCAAAACCACAACGATAGTTTGTCAAATAGACTCCGTTTTAACCTTCGCAAGGACCGGGCGTAGCCATACTTGGTTCAACTAAAGTTGGAGAGGCAGTCGCCCGCAAGCCATCTCTGTGCAAAGCACGTCGAGGGAACCGGTCTCGCGTAAGCGTACGCGTAAGGTTGGTCCGGGTCGTCTCGTCCAACAATACCGCCGAACCAAAGTATGACATGCTGGTAGGCAGTATGACTTGTATCGTCCACAACTTACTTGTGTTCTACTCGTGCATATAACATCAACATCAATAACCTAGGCTCGGATGCCACTGTTGGGTTTCGTAGTAATTTCAAAAAATTTCCTACGCGCACACAGGATCATGTGATGCATAGCAACGAGAGAAGAGCGTTGTCTACGTACCCAACGCAGACCGACTGCGGAAGCGATGACACGACGTAGAGGAAGTAGTCGTACGTCTTCACGATCCAACCGATCAAGCACCGAAACTACGGCACCTCCGAGTTCGAGCACACGTTCAGCTCGATGACGATCCCCGGACTCCGATCCAGCAAAGTGTCGGGGAAGAGTTTCGTCAGCACGACGGCGTGGTGACGATCTTGATGAACTACAGCAGCAGGGCTTTGCCTAAACTCCGCTACAGTATTATCGAGGAATATGGTGGCAGGGGTCACCGCACACGGCTAAGGAATCGATCACGTGGATCAACTTGTGTCAACTTGTGTGTTTAGAGGTGCCCCTGCCTCCGTATATAAAGGAGCCAAGGGGGGAGGGTGCGCCGGCCAAGAGGGAGAGGCGCAGGAGGAGTCCTACTCCTACCGGGAGTAGGACTCCCCCCCCCCCAATCCTATTCCAACTAGGATTCCCAAGGGGGAAAGAGGGAGAGGGGTGGCCGGCCACCTCTCCTAGTCCTAATAGGACTAGGGGAAGGGGGGAGGCGCGCAGCCCCCTTGGGCTGCCCCTTTCTCCTTTCCACTAAGGCCCATGATGGCCCATATGGCTCCCGGGGGTTCCGGTAACCTCCCGGTAACCCGGTAAAATCCCGATTTCACCCGGAACACTTCCGATGTCCAAACATAGGCTTCCAATATATCAATCTTTACGTCTCGACCATTTCGAGACTCCTCGTCATGTCCGTGATCACATCCGGGACTCCGAACAACCTTTGGTACATCAAAATGCATAAACTCATAATATAACTGTCATCGTAACCTTAAGCGTGCGGACCCTACGGGTTCGAGAACAATGTAGACATGACCGAGACATGTCTCTGGTCAATAACCAATAGCGGGACCTGGATGCCCATATTGGCTCCTACATATTCTACGAAGATCTTTATCGGTCAGACCGCATAACAACATACATTGTTCCCTTTGTCATCGGTATGTTACTTGCCCGAGATTCGATCGTCGGTATCCAATACCTAGTTCAATCTCGTTACCGGCAAGTCTCTTTACTCATTCCGTAATACATCATCTCACAACTAACATATTAGTTGTAATGCTTGCAAGGCTTATGTGATGTGTATTACCGAGAGGGCCCAGAGATACCTCTCCGACAATCGGAGTGACAAATCCTAATCTCGAAATACGCCAACCCAACATCGACCATTGGAGACACCTGTAGTACTCCTTTATAATCACCCATTTACGTTGTGACGTTTGGTAGTACCCAAAGTGTTCCTCCGGTAAACGGGAGTTGCATAATCTCATAGTCATAGGAACATGTATAAGTCATGAAGAAAGCAATAGCAACATACTAAACGATCAGGTGCTAAGCTAATGGAATGGGTCATGTCAATCAAATCATTCTACTAATGATGTGACCTCGTTAATTAAATAACAACTCATTGTTCATGGTTAGGAAACATAACCATCTTTGATTAACGAGCTAGTCAAGTAGAGGCATACTAGTGACACTCTGTTTGTCTATGTATTCACACATGTATTATGTTTCCGGAAAATACAATTCTAGCATGAATAATAAACATTTATCATGATTATAAGGAAATAAATAATAACTTTATTATTGCCTCTAGGGCATATTTCCTTCAGGCGATTCGTATATTATTACCCTAAGTGGAAAAAAGAATTACTTTGGATACCTAGATCATTGAAACTCCTTATACCAGCCTAAGGCAAATCACAATTGATCGTTTAAACGAATTCGAAAGAATGGCATACTCAGTTTGGAAAGGAAACTAGAGTTATAAGACAACTCGACAAACGGAAGGCACATTCAAATTGATACCGAGGATATAACCTAGTGTCTGAGCAAGCCCTCAAGAACTTGAGCATTTCCATATTCATCAGGGTCTTACCAACATCCATGTCGAGGATCCTGGCAACACATCATACTACCATGACGAATAGTGATGGACAATGCAGATGCAAAGGAAGATAACACCTTCTCAGATTTCACCTTAGCGAGGCCAAGGAAAAAAAATCTGGATGATCGATCGAGGGACATTTAGCACTCCGCTTCTAATGTTCTCCTTGATGTGCTAGCGTAACCCATTCATAGAAATGGTTTGATATCTAGAACATCAAGTAAAAGATTGGACTTCAGGGACACGAAAATCCATAAGGGACAACTAGGGAGTAAATCCTATGAAATCCTTATGGGGAGGTGTCCAATTTCCTCAATCAAAATACTACAATGATAGGTCTTCCGGCTGGGTGTGTTGGCCATGACATCCACTTTATCGGGTTACAGAGAGATCATTATTATAGTTCTTGGGAAACGTTCCAACCATCATATCTGCGTGAGATTCAGATCTGGTTGGGGTCAAGACATTCCAGACTCATCAAGTCTAGAAAAAAAATGAAAGTTTGCAACACAAAACGACAAGATGACGTTGCGAGATTCTCGGGAAATGAACTACGATAGCAAGCTCCAAAACATGAGATGGTTCTGCTACCACATGTGAACACTCTGTCCTAGACAAGCATGACCACATAGTAGTCTTATAATAAAATACTACCGAGTTTAGGTGGGGAACCATCACCGAGGATATCGAAGTCTTGTGCACTTAAATTAGACTTCTTTACATAGAACAAGTCAATCAGTGGCTTGGTGTGCTACCGAATTCTTATGGAGTGGAGGTAATTAATCTACCAAACCATAGTATACTTTGCACATGCATGACTGACTTAGGATGATTCCAAAGGAAGCAAAACTAACTTTCTCAAATTCACGGCGGCAACTTGCATCGAATGCACATGAATGAGAGGAAGTCACTTCTTTCATCCAAACATATACTTCATGAACGGGGCATGAAGAAAATGCTTACACAAGTTTCCAACACCAGCTGGATGTTCAACACGAATCATGGAGGAGACAAAATGCTGCTGATGGGCTCAACAACAACTCATCAGAATTTCCATATCACTGGAATTCCGCCATTATGTGAACAAGGTGATAGTATTGGTCAGACCAAAAGATGTAATGGTGTATGCTCGAGGGACCAACCACAAGTAAGACAACATTACGAACACCGTTGGTGCTGATTTTGATTTGATGATAGCCCACACTCAAATCAAAGTTTTGATAAGAAATAGATCCAGCAGTTGGTCATGGAGATCAATCGATGAGGATATCATCTTTCTTCAACACACATATACAAGATATATCCCTTGGAATGAACTAGGTCGGACGAAGCTTTTATCTTCCAACTCTCCAAGTTGTCATTCCGCTTAACTAACTAGCTCAGGGGTATCCAACATAGATTCTTGGAGAAGGGGTGGTTTATAAGAAACCAACTTGATCACGAACTCAACACAGCGGTCAGGTGACAACCTGGTTATACTTTCGAGAAGATATACGGAAAATCACGAACCACCGATATGTCACTAAGCTCGAGAACAATCTTGCTTTTCAGGCAAGACGATATGACCAAATAAGCAAGGATTGACACTAACCTAACTCATTGATCGAAAAGTGCACCGGAAATAAGGACTAGGTAGCACGATAAATCTTAGAATGATGATTCCATAACCAACACACTAAGAATGAGATTATCGTCCATTAATCACTATGCAACATGGTTGCTAGGAATATAGATTTCACACATCATGATTCACTTGTCGGCACTCCGGTTGCGACAACACGGAACTGAGGAATGAATAATGATGGCGAGAAGTATCACTACGTCAAGAATCCATAAGAGAAGGTGCAATCCTCATGACATTCCTGACATAAAGTGGGTAATACTTCACGGTAGAACAGAATCAATAGCTGGATTGGCATTTTGATCTGCAGAATACAACTACTTTGACCCCATCCTGGATATGGAAGAGGTACTGGAGTTTGTTTCTCCTAGTCATCCCAAATAGAATGGCTCGATGGACCACAAGAGTAATAAGCATCGATGAACGAATGCACGCATACTCTTGACTATCTATTGATAGACAAGGTCAGAAGACAACTAAAGAGGGACAACCCAAAAGAACATATAATTTTCCGAGTTGTGGATGCATAGATTAGTATGCTGAACAAGTTCAACATATTTCTTCCAGATAACCTATATAGAAAAGTAGAACTGGCAGGGTCACAACATAGAATCAAGAACTTGTCAAGAGCACTCTGGTTGTGATCTTTCGATTCAACGAGGAACTTCTTCCATAAGAAGTTCACGGTAGTGGAAGAAGGAAATGCCACGGACCTCGAGGACTAATGCAAAGGTTACTAATATCCTAAAGGAACTAGCAAATACTATCAACATGAGGTAAGTAGGGTGAATCTCGGGTTCAAAACCCAGAAGTCGAATACCTTCATACTAAATGGCACCATGGGATGCTTTCGAGAATAATGACCAGAATCACCACATTGTGATCACAAAACATGGGTGAGATACTAGGTGATACTCTAAGACACCTAGGGTCGTAATGATAACTCCAACATATATGTCGAGGAAATAGAGTACCTCAACTCAGCAATTAGTGTGATTAACCTGGCCTAAAAGGACATCGAAACCAGAGGGAAAGGATTTTGCAAATGCATCAAATTGTTTAGAAACCTGGGACAACTCGGACAGCATAACGGCTGTAAATGCTCAAAATGATTTGAGACATCCTGCAAAAATGGTGGCATAACCACTCAACATCATAATATCAAGGTTCTGAGACCAACTATGAACACACAGAAGTAGTAGAAACTGAACTGGGGCTTGAATTCATCAATCTTAAAACTCTACATATTAGTAACACGTGATCCTGATAGACAGAAGAGAAAGCCTAGTTACTTCACCCCGTAGGAGAGATAAGATGACTCAGATCAGAAGGCATAAGGTATAAGGAGTAAAAAGAGCCTTACGTTCCATCCCACAATCAATTCCCTTATATAACTAAAGAATCTCTAGACTCAACTTCGACCAATTTAGCTTGGTAATCCTACAGGCAGTCAAGCTCTGATACCAAAGCTATCATGACCCCGATCCTAAGTCACACCGATCTAGCATGTAACACATCATATCACTTTGCGGCCTCACGCACGGTATTCCCACGGGTGCCACCTTACCTGGCCCGGGACCGTTTGCGCCTTTTGGCTCACGTATATGATAGTGCTGCTAGCATCCATATGACAAAGAACCCGGACTGACATGCTAGTCATGAACCCAAAGTGGCACTAACTTACAGGGACAGGCATACATGACCCAACAATGAACGTGTCGGTCATCAGCGAGTGAATCCGGGCTGTAGCAACTGGGCTAGCAGGACTCCGGTAAGCCGGGCTGTAGCAGGCTAACAGGACTCCGATAGACACCGCATGACATTTCCCCGAAGGACAGACACATGAACGAAGAAGGACACATGCCGGCCAGCCTAAGTGTTCCGGAGCAGTAGCAAGCTACCAAGGCTCAGTGGAAGCACTAGGAGACATTTCCTGTTAATAGAGGCTACCAAGGATAAACAACTAGATATTCAGATCCCACACATATCAAGCATTTCAAATCATACACACAATATGCTCGATATGTGCAAATACAACATGGCATCACAACATAACTCTATGACTCAAATTATTTATTCAATAGGCTCCGAGGAGCGAGATATTACAAACGTGAGTCTCATGACCCAACATTCAGAGCATACAAGTCAAAGCACAAGCGGAAGCTTAACATGTCTGAGTACAGACATCTACAAATGGAGAAGGTTGAGAAGCCTGACTATCTACCAAATCCTATTGAGGGCACAGGATCGTAGCTGAGGTAACAAGCTAAATGTTGAAGTCCACGTGGAACTACTAGCGAGACTGAAGTCTCTCTGCAAAAACATAAATTAAGCAACGTGAGTACAAATGTACCCAGCAAGACTTACATCAGAACTAACTACATATGCACCATTATCAACAAAGGGGTGGTGGGGTTTAACTGCAGCAAGCCAGCTTTGACTCGGTGGCTATCCTGAACTACGACTGCAAGTAACTCCTTGAGGTGGCGCACACGAGTCCACATATTCACCATATCAATACACCACTATGGATCCGCTCCCGTCTACCTACGAGAACGCCATCCATAGCACTCACACTTATCTTGCGCATTTTAGAGTATCCACTTCAAGTTATCTATGAACTGTACAGGCAACCTAGAAGTCCTTTACCGCAGACACGGCTATTCGAATAGATAATGTTAACCCTGCAGGGGTGTACTTCTTCACACACGCTCTCACCACTTATCACCGTTTACACAACATGTACTCGGCAACCTTCAAGCGGAAGCCCAGCGAGGGTGTCGGCCACAACCTGACTAACCACACAAGTCTCTCGTCCAGGTTTATCGCCAATTCAGGTTCCATCTGCAAGGAGATCCCGCCGGGGTGTCGCTCACGGCCCCAAACGATGTGAGCAGGGTTCCCAAGCCCACCATCCAGGTGCCACTTGGTACACCGTGCCACTGTGCCTAGTCTGTCCCAAGCCCACCTGTACCGGGTGCCACTTGGTAGACTACTAACACTACCTACAAACACTAGAAACTAGTTGCAACTCCTGGACAGAGATCATGTTGATTAATAAGTCGAGAGGGGTCGAGTTACCAGAACCCAATGTGTGGTAGTAACTGTTCATGGATCACAAACACAGAACTCAGTTCCTGAGTACGGTTTCAATGAGACAACCCACCATGTACTCCTACATGGCCTCTCATCGCTACCTTTACCGAATCGTGTTCACACACTTAGCTCTCAGAAGTAGGACATGTTCACCACATTCCAATTCATCCCCGATGAATCATACCTGACACAACTCTAAGTAATAGCAGGCATGACAAACAAGCATGAATGAGTAGGCACATCAGGGCTCAAACAACTCCTACTCATGCTAGTGGGTTTCATCTATTTACTGTGGCAATGACAGGTCATGCATAGGAAAGGGGTTCAACTACCGCAGCATGTAACAGTTGAATCATTGTTGTCCTAATGCAGTAAAAGAGAGGAGGAGCGAGAGAGTGGGATTGTATCAGAATGAACAAGGGGGTTTTGCTTGCCTGGCACTTCTGAAGATAATATAGATCTTCATCGGTGTCATCGAACTCATCGTCGGAGCCACGTCTATCAAGAGGGGACAAACACTTGCAAACAAGGAAGAACACAATCAATGCAATGCACAGTATGATGCATGATCATGACATGGCAATATGCTGTGGTTTTAGCTAATGCAGCTAGCAGCGGGTTAAATGGAGTTGGTTTGAATCTAAGATTGAAATTCAAACTCCATATATGACATTTCAAATGCCATTAATTCAAATTGGTGTATACATCATCTTCAAGTTGTTCAAACATGCATGATAATGGTACAGATGGATAGATTGGATTTTTCTGATCATTTTTCATATATAAATATTTGTATTTGGAGTTATAGATTAATTTCTATGGTTTTTACAAGTTTAGGGTATTTTTGGAATAAATAAATCATTTCTGATTTATTTTAAACTCTAGAAAAGCTTTACTGCATCAGCATGACGTCGGTGTGATGTCAGCAGGTCAACTGGGTCGGCCAGGACAAACCTTTCCTGGGGGACCCACTGGTCAGTGACAACACTAATTAACCGAGTTAATTAGCACTAAGTTAAATGCTAAACCAAGTCAATTAGGGCCTGGCCCACGTGTCAGTGTCTAACTAACTAACTTAGGTTAATTAGCACTAAACCAGATTAGTTAGCGAGGTGGCCCCCACACGTCAGTGACTCAGGCGGTCAAACCTGGTCAAGAAGGGGTCAACCTCACCGGTCAAACCGGTCAACCCGCCGGCGTTTAGCCGCCGGTGAGGCCGGACGCGGCAGAGCGCATCGGGATCCACCTACAGGGGCCCTTTTGGTGCGCAGAGAGCAGCTATGGGAAGAGGGCAGAGTGGCACATCCAACGATGGCGGTGGTGGGAGCTAGGGTGGCCGAGAGGAGCGCCAACGACGAGGTTTGCGGCGGTCGGAGTCGGCAGCGAGCGGGGACGCGGTTGCGGTGGCCGTGGCGATGTGCATTTAGCACCTACGGTGTCTACGTGGTGCGGTGAGTATGATGGGCGCATGCCTGGGACCAAATGGTCACCGGAGCATCACCGGCGACGAGCGCGGGCAGCGGCGGGTTTCGGTCATCGGCGAAGCGGCAGCTACGACGTGCAACCAAGAAAACGGAGAGAGGGAGAAGGAGCAGCAGCTCACAGCGGTTGCAGCAGGCGTCGAGCGAGCTCGGGGAAGGCCAGAGCAGAGCAGGGCGAGGCGGATATCCGGTGGCCGAGGAGGGGAAAAGCATCGGGGGTGGCGCTTTGGGGCCCTTCCAGTGGCGTGGCTCGGTGAGGAAGTTGGGAACGAGGTGGCGGAGCTCAGGGATAGCTCGGGGCGGCTCAGGGAACACGGTGGACGCGGTGACAGCGAGCGGTGCCGACGGTAGCGTTCGGCTATGGCGTCGGGAGGGTGAGGGAGAGATGAGGCGGAGGAATGGAGCGGTCAGCACGATCCAGACGGCTTCGGGGGGGGGGGGTTCTCACGACGTCTCGGTGGAAGGAGGAGGCAGCCAGGCGCCCAGGTGGCATGGCGTGCCGTGCGTGCGCGCGCGTCGGCCACGCGGCTGGCTGACTGGCGCAAGGAGGACGACGGCGCCTGGTGGGCTGGCCTAAACTGGGCTGCGAGGTAGGTCCAGGTGAGTGGCCTAGTGGCCTTCTCTTTCTCTCTTACTTAATTGTTTCTGTTTTTCTATTTTTCTGCAACTTTAGAGCTTTATTAAAAATAATAAAACTAACGCAAAAATCATGAGACTTCTCATGCCCACTGTTTGGAATATTTCCAACAGTAAACATTTTAGTTTATGATTATTTGGACATTTAAAATATTCAATAGCATTTAAATGCCCAAATGCAAATATTATATGATTTAATTCAGAGCCCAAATATGTCATGGAAAAATGTGCAACACCTCTGGTTATGATTCTAGCATTTTCCAGAAATGATGAACATTTTTGAAAGCCATTTGGATTCACTGAAAATATTTTAGTTGAAGCTAGTGAATTCGTTTCTTGCTAGGCTTTAGGCAATCCCCATTTCAATTTTCAAAAGAATTTAAACATGATGCAACAGACAAGTGCTAGCCTAGTGCAAGATAAGGCTAGGGATGTGGCAGAGATACTGTTCAATCCGGTCGTGGAGGAAGTCGGTGAGGCCCGCATTATCAGCCAATGAATAGAAGTCATCATAAATCCCGACTGCTCTCAAGAAATTATCACAAGGCTATTCACACGGCCGTACTTCCGCAATGCGAGGAAGATTATACTTGGCCTTTTCTTTCTCCTTAGCTTGCTTCTCCTTGGAGCCTTGGCTAGAAGAGCCCCTCAAAAATCTCTTAATCATTTTCTGAAAATTTCTGAAATTTTTAGTAACTCAAAATAAAAGTGAATCAGACTCAAAAAAAACTGATAGCAACTACTCCCACAAGTGCCTAGAGCCTATATCATGCATTAGAATTACTTGGGACCTCATAAATTTGGCATGCAAGCTCAAGAACAGGATCACCTAGGAAGCAAAAAAATTGCAATGAATAAAGCACTAGAACAAAAACTAATTGGACCATTGGAGGACTTACATACCAAAGAACAATCCCCCAAATCAGTTTTGTGAATGGAGCTTTGAGCAAGGAGATCGAAAATGGCAGCAAAGTGAGCTAGAACTCATGCTTGAGCTAGACGGTGATTTTTTTTGGGAGGAAGATGAAGTGTGTGGGTGCAGGAATAAGTGGAGGGGGCCACCATGGGCCCATGAGGCAGGGGGCGCGCCCTGTAGGGGTAGGCGGGCCCTGGACCCTCGTGGCCAGGTGCTTGCTCTCCCTGCTGTGTTTTCAGTGCCAAATATTCTCATATATTACAGAAAAAATGATACTAAATCGGTAGGGCATTTGGAGAACTTTTATTTTCAGGTTTTTTTATTGCATGGATAATTCAGAAAACAAACAAAAAATATTATTTTTGCTTTATTTATTCTAAATAACAGAAAGTAAAAAGAGGGTACAGAAGGTTGTGCCTTCTAGTTTCATCCATCTCATGCTCATCAAAAGGAATCCACTAACAAGGTTGATCAAGTCTTGTTAACAAATTCATTTCGAATAACATGGAACCGGAGAAATTTCGAATAACACTAGGTTACCTCAACGGGGATATGAACATCCATAATAATAAGAATATCATATTTCTTCTTGACAGTAGGAAGAGGAAATTCAAAACCTCCAATAATGATAGTTGGAATTTTTCCAATAGAATTGATGTTATGAACTTGAGGTTGTTTCCTCGGAAAGTGTACCGTATACTCATTACCATTAACATGAAAAGTGACATTTCCTTTGTTGCAATCAATAACAGCCCCTTCAGTATTCAAAAAGGGTCTACCAAAGATAACCGACATACTATCGTCCTCGGGAATATCAAGAATAACAAAGTTCGTTAAGGTAGTGACATTTGCAACCACAACAGGCACATCCTCACAAATACCGACAAGCATAGCAGTTAATTTATCGGCCATTTGCAAGGATATTTCAGTAGGTGTCAACTTATTCAATTCAAGTCTACGATATAAAGAGAGAGGCATAACACTAACACCGGCTCCAAGATCACATAAAGCAGTTTTAACATAGTTTCTTTTAATGGAGCATGGTATAGTTGGCACCCCTGGATCTCCTAGTTTCTTAGGTATTCCACCTTTAAAAGTGTAATTAGCGAGCATGGTGGAAATTTCAGCTTCCGGTATCTTTCTTTTATTTGTAATAATATCATTCATGTATTTAGCATAAGGATTCACTTTAAGCATATCAGTTAAGCACATACGTAAGAAGATAGGTCTAATCATTTCAGCAAAGCGCTCAAAATCCTCATCATCCTTTTTCTTGGATGGCTTAGGAGGAAAAGGCATGGGTTTTTGAACCCATGGTTCTCTTTCTTTACCGTGCTTCCTAGCAACAAAGTCTCTCTTATCATAACGTTGATTCTTTGATTGTGGGTTATCAAGATCAACAGTAGGTTCAATCTCTACATCATTATTGCTAGGTTGAGCATCAACATGAACATTATCATTAGCATTATCACTAGGTTCATGTTCATCACCTGATTGTGTTTCAGCATCAAAAATAGAAATATCATTAGGATTCTCAGGTGTGTCTACAACAGGTTCACTAGAAGCATGCAAAGTCCTATCATTTTTCTTTTTCTTCTTTTTAGAAGGACTAGGTGCATCTAAATTATTTCTCTGAGAATCTTGCTCAATTCTCTTAGGGTGGCCTTCAGGATACAATGGTTCCTGAGTCATCTTACCAGTTCAAGTAGCCACTCTAACAGCAAAATCATGTTTATTATTCAATTCATCGAGCAAATCACTTTGAGCTATAAGTACTTGTTCTGCTTGAGTGGTAACCATAGAAGCATATTTACTAATGAGTTTAAGTTCACCTTTAACTCTAGCCATATAATCACTCAAGCGTCCAATCATGTAAGCATTACTCTTTAATTCTCTACCAACATAAGCATTGAAGTTTTCTTATCTAGCCATAAAGTCATCAAATTCATCTAAACATTGGCTAGGAAACTTAGTAGACGGGATTTCAACTTTATCATATCTATAGAGAGAATTTACCTTCACTACCTATGTCGAGTTATCAAGACCATGTGTTTCTTCAATAGGTGGTAGATTAAGACCATGTATTTCTTCAACAGGAGGTAAATTCTTAACATCTTCAGCTTTAATACCTTTTTCTTTCATAGATTTCTTTGCCTCTTGCATATCTTCAGGACTGAGAAATAAAACTCCCCTTTTCTTCAGAGTTGATTTAGGAATAGGTTCAGGAGTTGGCTCAATTGGCTCAGGAGTTGGCTCAGGAAGAGTCCAATTATTTTCATTAGTCAACATATTATTCAACAGCAATTCATCTTGATTGACTGTTCTTTCCCTAAAAACACAACCAGCACAACTATCCAAGTGGTCATTGGAAGCATCGGTTAGTCCATTATAAAAATATAAAGTATTTCATTTTGCTTAAGAGGATGATCAGGCAAAGCATTAAGTAATCGGAGAAGCCTCCCCCAAGCTTGTGGGAGACTCTCTTCTTTGATTTGCACAAAATTGTATATTTCCCTCAAGGCAGCTTGTTTCTTATGAGCAGGGAAATATTTAGCAGATAAGTAATAAATCATATCTTGGGGACTACGCACACAACCAGGATCAACAGAACTAAACCAAGTTTTAGCATCACCCTTTAATTAGAATGAAAATATCTTAATGATATAATAGTAGCAAGATTTCTCATCATTAGTGAACAGGGTGGCTATATCATTCAACTTAGTAAGATGTGAAACAACAGTTTCAAATTCATAGCCATAAAAAGGATCAGATTCAACCAAAGTAATTATCTCAAGATCGATAGAGAATTCATAATCCTTATCAGTAACAAAGATAGGTGAAGTAGCAAAAGCAGGGTCATATTTCATTCTAGAATTTAGAGATTCTGTTTCAGTTTAGCTAATAACTTCTTAAGATCAGATCTATCATTGCAAGCAAGAAAATCTCTAGCAGTTTCTTCATCCATAACATAACCCTCTGGAACAACAGGCAATTCATATTTAGGGGGAGAACCTTCATCATCACTATCTTCAATAATTTCATTCTCTCTAGCCCTAGCAAGTTGTTCATCAAGAAATTCACCTAATGGCACAGTAGTATCAAGCACAGAAGTAGTTTCATCATAAGTATCATGCATAGCAGAAGTGGCATCATGAATAACATGCGACATAACAGAATTCGTAGCAGTAGCAGGTTTAGGTGTCGCAAGCTTACTCAAAATAGAAGAAGAATCTAGCGCAGAGCTAGATGGCAGTTCCTTACCTCCCCTCGTAGTTGAGGAAAATCTTAGTTCTTTCGTCTTTCAAGTTCCTCATAGTGACCAGCAGATACAAATCACAAGTGACTCCAAGAATAGAGCTATGCTCCCTGGCAACGGCGCCAGAAAATAGTCTTGATAACCCGCAAGTATAGGGGATCACAACAGTTTTCGAGGGTAGAGTATTCAACCCGAATTTAATGATTCAACACAAGTGGAGCCAATGAATGTTCTCAAGTATTACTAGTTGAGTTGTCAATTCAACCACACCTGGATAACTTAGTATCTACAGCAAAGTACTTAGTAGCAAAGTAGTATGGAAGTGACGGTAACAGTGGCAAAAGTAACGGTAGCATTTGTAGTAATTGTAACAGCAGCAACGGTAAAGTAAATAAGCAAGGAAAATATGTGAAAAGCTCATAGGCATTGGATCAGTGATGGATAATTATGTCGGGTGCGATTCCTCATGTAATGGTTATAACATAGGATGACACAGAACTAGCTCCAGTTCATCAATGTAATGTAGGCATGTATTCCGAATATAGTCATACGTGCTTATGGAAAAGAACTTGCATGACACCTTTTGTCCTACCCTCCCATGCAGCGGGGTCCTAATGGAAACTAAGGGATATTAAGGCCTCCTTTTAATAGAGTACCGGACCAAAGCATTAACACATAGTGAATACATGAACTCCTAAAACTATGTTCATCACCGAGAAGTATCCCGATTATTGTCACTTCGGGGTTGTCGGATCATAACACATAATAGGTGACTATAGACTTGCAAGATAGGATCAACAACTCACATATATTCATGAAAACATAATAGGTTCAAATCTGAAATCATGGCACACGGGCCCTAGTGACAAGAATTAAGCATAGCAAAGTCATAGCAACATCAATCTTAGAACATAGTGGATACTAGGGATCAAACCCTAACAAAACTAACTTAATTACATGGTAAATCTCATCCAACCCATCACCGTCCAGCAAGCCTACGATGGAATTACTCACGCACGGCGGTGAGCATCATGAAATTGGTGATGGAGGATGGTTGATGATGATGACAGCGACGAATCCCCCTCTCCGGAGCCCCGAACAGACTCCAGATCAGCCCCCCCCACCGAGAGAGATTAGGGCTTGGCGGCAGCTCAATATCGTAAAACGCGATGAAACTTTCTCTCTGATTTTTTTCTCCGCGAAAGAAACTATATGGAGTTGGAGTTGAGGTCGGTGGACGTCCAGGGGGGCCACGAGGCAGGGGGCGCGCCCAGGGGTAGGGGCACGCCCCCGCCCTCGTGGACAGGGTGTGGGCCCCCTGATGCTATTTCTTTCGCCAATATTTTTTATTAATTCCGAAAAGTTGCTCCATGGATTTTCAGGTCATTCCGAGAACTTTTATTTCTGCACAAAAATAACACCACGGCAGTTCTGCTGAAAACAGCGTCAGTCCGGGTTAGTTCCATTCAAATCATGTAAGTTCGAGTCCAAAACAAGATCAAAAGTGTTTGGAAAAGTAGATACTACGGAGACACATCAGTCACCTCCCATGGCCCTTGGTGACTTGTTATTGCATGAGCTAATCGCGGGCAGATGAGTGAGGGTGCGCGACCTGGTGCCTCGTCACCACGGGAGCCATGTTTCGATTATTTTATTTAGGACCTTTGCATGAGATGACTGGGCACAGCGTCTGTGCTTGGGTCCATCCCTGCAGCATCGATAAACCCAGCGGCTGAGCTCTGTCTGGCTGGCCGGCCCCGTTCACATCACCTGTCGGGTGGTAGGTGCAACATATGCCAACGGGTGGCTTATCGTTGTGGGAGCCAGTAAGACATCGCCGGTGCCTAGAAACGAGATAAGGCGAAGACATGCACGCCTGCGAATCTTACCCAGGTTTGGGGCTCTCAGTGGAGATAACACCCCTACTCCTGCTCTGCGGGGTCTCTGCATGATCACTAGATCAAGACAAGTAGCTACAAGAGGCTCCTTGAGCTCTTCGGCTAGAGGAAGAAGAAGGGCAAGGCTAGCTCTTCTCTTCTCTCTATGTGGTGTCTAAAACTCTAAGAGATCAACCCTTTGCATGGGTGCCCTGGGGGGTTTATATAGGCCTACCCCCAGGGGTACAATGGTAGTCCGGCTGGATGTGGGTCCAGGCCGTTAGTGTCTGTAGTCGCCGACTTCTCCGTCGGTCGCTGGGGCCCGCTGACAGGTGGGTCCCGCCGGCTGCCGGCCTCTAAGCAATAGGATGGGCCCACAGTCCAGGAGTCTTGTTGGCTGCTGGTTACTGTGGCCTTACTCTTGGTGACGATGGCTTTGTCGGGGTAAGCATGGCTACAGTGCCGCCGCCTGGCGGGCTTTCACTGTAGCCTTACCCCGTCTTATCTGCTTAATGGTGCACAAACTTCTTGGGCGGGAGTGGGCTGGCTTTTAGGAGCCGGCTCCCCCCTGGGCTGACTAGTGGAGCTTGGCCGCCTTCTGGTATCTCTCTGGCCAGAGGGGCCCGCCGCCTGCGGGCCATACTGACGGCCTGTCGTGAGTGATGTCATGGTCAACATGGAAATAGTGTTGCGCCAGACGGGGAGTGGCCGCCCCGTACGGCGCACTGTGGACATGCTTGCTTTGGGATTCGGGGGGTGGCAGGCTTCATTGTAGCCACGCCCCGTCTTATCACCGTTATTTGGGCGCAAACTTAGAGGGTGTGAGCAGGGCCGCCTGCTAGGAGCCGGCCCTCTGATGGCTGGCTGCTAGGAGTCGGCCCTTGTTGAGAGGGCTTGCAGAGCCTTGCCGCCTTCAGGCAGCAGGCCGGTTGGACAGCCGGCCAGGACAAGGTGGCCCTACGTCTTGGATGTTGGAGGGTGCAGTTGGCCCGATATTTTTTGAAGAGCCAGAGGGAGATGGTTAGGCTACCCGTGGTCATTTACTCCGATAGTAGTCCCCGAAGCTGGCCGGGCTTCGCGGCTGAAAGTGGGACGAGAAGCCGGGGCAGCTTCCTATCTTGAATAGCCGGCAGCTAGGAGCCAGCCTCGATCAGACGCGCCGTCTGGAAAGATTTGGAGTCCGAAGGCGGGAACCAGCTGGCGCATGCGCCGTGCTGCGGGTCGGCCGCCTGCCGTCCACGTGCCATGTTGCACCCTTCAGCTGCTTTAGCCTGCCAGCCCACACACGTGACGAGACGTTGCTGCAGGCCTGGGCCCGCCACCACTGTCCTTGGCCCATGCATAGATCCTCTGTGGCCGAGGAGGACGGTTCGCCTTCCAGTGGCAGTTGCCACGCGCTTTTAAGGCGCAATATTGGCGGGTCGTGGGGGAGTGGGCGTAGTTAATCCCACGCCCCCCACGTCCTGCCCCCTCGGCTTCGTCGCGGTGTGCCTATAAGTAGGGGGAGGAGGGGGAGCGGCAGACACACGCGCGCTCTCCTCCCACTCTGTTGTTCTCTTCTTTCTTCGTCTTCTCTCCGCCGCTGCTGCCGCTCTGCTTCTCCAGCGACCTTGCAGCGCCGCAGCCTCGCCGTTGCAGGGGTGCGTTTACGCCGTCGCCGCACCTTCTCCATTGAGCTCTTGTCGCCATGGCGCGCGCCGGGGCTTGGGATGGCTCCAACGTACACGAGGACCACATCGACTTCCTCCGCAAGACGCAGCGGCTGCCCGGCGAGGATTATGTCCAGGTACGCCTTGTGTCGGAGGAGGGCGAGCGGGTCATCTTCCGCTCGCACTGCCTGCGCGGCTTCGGCCTTCCGGCAAGCGGTTTTCTCTGTTCCTTGCTCGACTTCTACAATCTCCAGCCGCACCACCTCACCCCGAACATGGTGGTGCTGCTATCTGCCTTCGTCACTTTGTGCGAAGGCTTCCTCGGTGTCCTCCCCACCATCGAGCTCTGGGGGGAGTTCTTCTACTCCAAGCTCGGCAGCATCGTCAAGAGCGTGCCGGCTCAGTGCGGTGCTTTCGTCACAGTGTGGAGGCCGTCGGCCGACAACCCCTTCCCGCCTATAGCGCTGATCCAGTCGGTGAAGATGTGGCAACGGTCCTACTTCTACGTGAAGAGCATCTTCCCGCAGGGTGACTGGGTTAACCTGCCGGCTTATGTAGCCGGCCCGCCGACTGGGAAGAGGCCCAACTGGTCCTATCGGGCCAGGTCGCTATCGCCTTCTGGATCCGCTGCCGTCGCGAGGCCCCGGGTGTTGATCAGGTCGGAGTGCCTGACCGGGCCCGACTTGCTCACCGCCTTCGTGGCATGCCGGTTGCCTCCGCTCCAGGGCCGGCCTCACGTGATCTGTCAGATGAGTAGGCACCTCGACCCCAGCCGGCTATGCACCAAGGAGATGCCTCGTGACGAGGTAGCTCACATGGTGAACTACCTTGCCAACTGCAAGCTTACGGAGGAGTGGTTGTTCGGCAAGGAGCCGTACTTGCGCGCCAACCCCCCACCTATGGTGAGTTTACTTTTCTGCTCTTTTTCCTCTATTGTCGAGTTCTTTTTCGATGACTTGACCAATCGGCTTATCTCAACAGAGCCACCTCCTCCAGCCGGTGGCCGGTGCCGCGAAGCCGGAGCGTGAATATCTCCCCGACCGAACGGAGAGCAACGTGGATTACACCGACTTGGGGGCGGCCGCCTTGGACGACGACGCCGTGGGAGGAGGCGGCAAAGCAGGTGGCTTTGGGCTCGGAGCCGGCCTCGAAGATTGGCCGAATGACGACGAGGGGGAAGTCACCCCGTGCTGCCAGCCAGCGTCTGACCAGCTGGGCGGGAGATCGTCTGTTGCGTCGGCCGCTCGAGGCGGCGCGCCGAAGCGCCGGGCTACGTTGAATCTGTTCGGCAGCCGGCCAAAGAAGCCCAAGGGCTCGGCTTCGGGGACCAAGCGGGAGGAAGCGGCCGCAAAAGCCACTCGCTTTCGCATGGTGGTGAAGGAGCCGTAGATGGTTTCTGCGTAAGTGCCAACTCCCTCACGTGTTCTTTCTTTCCTATTGTTATTTTCTTCTGATTTTTCTTGGCCTTTGCCTTGGAAACAGGGCTCCGCTCTCTCTTGAGCAGACTACTGCCGCCTTCGTGGTTGGAGCGGCAAGCGGCTCCACAAGCACCTGCCGCGTGGACCCTCGCGTCGAGCTTCAGGCGGCCATGGAATGGAACACGCGGGAGGGCGTGAGGAGCAGGAGGCGCATGAGGCGGAGCAGCAGAAGGCGGCTGCCGCCAAGGCGGCGCAGGAGGTGGCGGAGGAGACGACGAGGGCGCAGGCCGACGCGGCGGCTAAGGCCCAGGTGGATGCCGTAGCTGCGGCGCAGGCGCAAGAGCCTTTGTGCAATCAGCCTCCACAACTCGTGATCACCCTCTGCTTCGTGGCGCCCGAGACCCTGGTGGCGCCGCCTGAGGGAGCCGGCGGCAACCGGCCGGCGATGGAGAGGGAGAAGGGCGATGTTGTTGCCCCGAAGAAGGAGGCGGCTCCGACAGCACCGACTGGGGCGGACCAAGGCGGCCAGCCCAGCGCGCCGCCTGTGCCGCCGGTTGGAGGCGAGACGGCTGTGAGGGCGGACCTTGTGGTCCAGTCCTCGGCGTGTCAGCGCGTGGGGAAGGCAACCTCGGTGCCGAACCCACAGAAGGCCACGGGCTCAAGCTCATCGGCCCAGGATCTGGAGATGGCGAGAGTCAGCTCACCGGGGTGGACGTCGGGTGGCGGGACGGCCATGCTGCACGCAGCGGCGTAAGATGTCCGGAACCGGCTTTAGTCCTAGGCCGCCATGCTGAAGCAGTACAACCAAGAGTTCCTGGCGACGTGGTCAGCCATCTGGGTAAGCTTCTCGCTTTTTTACTTCTTGCTCTTGATTTCTTCCATGGGGGCGCGTTAGCGCACCCACTGGGTGTAGTCCCCAAGTTCCGAGTCGGCTGCTAAGCAGGCGGCTTGGAACTTCTTAGCAGGCTTTGGGTGCTAACTTGTTTGTGTTTGTTTACTCGTCCCTTTTTGTAGGACTATCACAACCTCCGTGCGGCTGCCTTCAACTCCCACACCCAGGAGCTGACTCAGAAGACTGCCGACTTGTCGGAGAGCCAGAGTAAGTGCTCCATCCTTTGTCTCTCGTGGGGGCGCGTAAGCGCACCCACTGGGTGTAGTCCCCGAGATTGGGGCCGCTGCTGAGCAGTCGGGCCGGATCTTTCCTGGCGACTTCTTTCTTTTTGTTTTTTCTTCTTTGCCGTTTCCGCAGAGGCCAACACCGACCTGCGACATCAACTGGGCGAAGCCCAGACCACCCTGCGCGCCAAGGAGGTTGAGTGCAACACCTTGGTTCAGGAGCGCGACCGCCTGACCAAGAAGTTGGCCGACCAGGAGGAGAGCCACAAGGTGGCCCTGAAGGCGGTGAAGGACAGCGAGGCCACCCTCCAAGCTGAGTACAAGACCGAGGCAGCAAACTGGACCGAGTCGAGGCAGGTCCTAAGCGAGGGCTACGGCCAGATCGAAGACCTGGTTGACGGTAAGCCGCCTTCCTCTTCGTCCATTTGTTGCCGCCTTCTGCCTGGTCCGACTTCTGACTTTGTGTTTTTTTCTCTTTTCCTTTCTCTTTTGTGCAGAGTACTTCCCCGGCTATTCTGTTGCCGCCAGCCATGTCATCGAGGCCCATCGCAACGCATAGACGCAGGCTGGTGCTGAGATTTGCGCCGGATGCTCGTCGGACGCTCGAGGAGCAGCTCCTGGCCATCCAAGCCCGTCTCCAGCTGGCTCATCGCATGCTCCTCCGCCTTCAGCGCACTGGAGCCCAAGTTTTGTCCGCCCTCTGGCCCGGCAAAGTGATTCCCCGCACCCCCATTCGGACTACCGACTGGCTGGAGGTGGCGGTTGGTCGCTTCGAGTCCTGGAAGGCTTCTATAGCTCGGGCAGGCGCCAGGCGGGCACTGGAGTTCGTCCGAGCCTGGTATCCTGGGTTGAACTTGGCCCAGCTGGCCACGTGGAGGCAGGAGGACAACAAGGAGCTGGAGCCGGTGCGCCCGGCCATCAACCAGCGCGCCTCAGCGATCGCCGAGTACACCGACACCAGCGCCTTTGTCCCCTAGGTGAACAACGACGGTGTTGCTCTGCCGAAGGAGCGGTTCGGGTTGAACCCGACAGATGGTGAAGACTCGGTGGAGGAGATTGACTCCAGCGACGAGGGCGAGGAAGAGGAGGACGAGGATGGTGGAGATGTTGTGCCGGATGGTGGAGCAGCCGACCAGCCTCAACTTGACCGCGCCTCCAGCAACAAGGCACGCGCGAGCATGCCGCCTGCCTCTGGTGATGATCAAGCCGAGACTCACCAGCCGGTCACTCCTCCAGCCAGCGCTGTCACCTCCATAGACCTGCCCAGCTCGCCTGTTGCGCCCTTGGCCTGAGCTGCCATCTTTATCTTTGCTTTCCTATTTGTTTACTTTCTGAACAATATTCATTAAATTCACGCAGTTCCACCCACTAGGGGTGTATTCAGACTAAGTTGAATTCCGGCCCTTCAAAGGCCTTTTTGTGTAAATATAATCTTGTGTGCTTTCGACTTCCGACTGTGCTTGCTTTACATCTTTTTCGGTTGTTTCCTTTGCCGCCCTCCCTTGGTCGTTGCCTTCCTAGCCGGGCAGCCACTCTGCAGTCTGTGGCAGGGAAAGTACTTGGCCATGTGGGAGGGCAAGTACTTTAGCTTTCTTAGATTGTAGCAAGGTGAGTGGGAAGCCGGTCAACCGGTTGCTTAACAGTCGGTTGGCAGGGTGGGGAGCTGGCTTGTGTTTATGTAAGCATGTTGGTCCTTAGCCGTTTTTCGTGTGGTAATCTTTTCCTTCCTTTAGCTCTTGCCAGACGGACGGTCGATTCTACAAGCTGCGACTTTTGGCAAAAGAGGCCTTAGATGCCCGCACAATACTTGTCTGACTGCAGGCAGAACTTAGCATAATTCAAGGCGGCGAGTCCCCGGGCCGACTGGCCGAACCCAGTGCCGGACAGAAAAACAAATGTAATAACACATTCATAGGCATGATACTCATCATATAGGTAAAAGAGGGTAGTCCCCGAGTTCTCCTCGGGGAGCCCGATGTCTTGTACTTAATACAAAAGATAGCGTGATACATACTGCATTTAACTGTAAAATCTTCGGAGGAGATTGGCGTTCCATGGTCGTTCCGACTCCTTGCCGGAATTGTCTCTCTTGTGCGCCTTGGGCTTCTGTGCGTCAATCAGGTAGTAGGAGTCGTTGCCCAAGGCCTTGCTGAGGATGAAGGGGCCTTCCCAAGGGGACGAGAGCTTGTGCTGGCCGGTTGTTCACTGGATCAGCCAGAGCACAAGATCGCCCTCTTGGAACGATCTTGGCTTGACCTTCCGGTTCTGGTAACGGCGCAAACCCTGCTGGTAGATGGCGGACCGGCTGAGTGCTAACTGGCGGCCCTCTTCTAGCAGGTCAACGCCGTCTTCTCGTGCTTCCTTGGCCTCCGCTTCCGTGTACATGGTGACTCGAGGTGAGTCAAACTCGATGTCAGTTGGGATGACAGCCTCGGCACCATATACAAGGAAGAATGGAGTGAAGCTGGTTGACTTGTTCAGGGTGGTACTCAAGCTCCAGTGGACGGCCGGCAGCTCCTCGAGCCAGCAGCCGGTCGAGCGCTCCAGAGGTACGACCAGTCGGGGCTTGATGTCGGACAAGATGAGGCCGTTTGCTTGCCTGACTTGGCCATTTGACTGCGGGTGGGAAACGGACGCTAAGTCTAATCTGATGCGCTGTGTCGCACAGAAACGTGCCAATGCTCCTTTCGCAAAATTCGTGTCGTTGTCGGTGATGATGCTGTGTGGTAAGCTGTACCAGGTGGTGATGTTTGCGATGAATGTCACAGTAGTCGGCCCATTCAGCTTCTTGATTAGCTTCGCTTCAATCCACTTGGTGAACTTGTCCATAGCAATAAGCAGATGTGTCATGCCTCAGCGTGCTGTCTTGAATGGGCCCACCATGTCCACCCCCTAGACGGCAAAGGGCCAGGTGAGGGGGATGGTCTTGAGGGCAGAAGCCAGCAAATGTTGCTCGGAGCTGAAAACTTGGCACCCTTTGCAGTGTTTGACCAACTCTTTGGCGTCTTCCAAAGCAGTTAGCCAAAAGAAGCCATGGCAGAAATCTTTGGCGACGAGTGATCTTGAGGCCGCGTGGTGGCCGCACTCGCCTTGGTGGATATCTTTGAGGATTGCAACGCCCTTCTCTGGCTTGACGCGGCGCTGGAAGACTCTAGTGAGACTGCGCCTAACGAGTTCTCTGTTCACTATTGTGTATTCTACGGCTTGGCGTTGAACTTGTCTTGCCGAGATCTCGTCAGTCGGCACCTCTCTGTTTACCAGAAAGTTGATGATGGGTTGGGCCCATGATGGAGGTGCGACTTCTTCTATTGCCAACACGGCTACTGCGACCAGGGCAGGTGGGTTGGGTGGTGAAGAGTTGGAGTGGGCCACCGCCTGCTATGTCGTCGTAGTCCCCGGGCCGGCTGCTGCAGTCCCCGGGCCGAGCTCTGAAGTCCCCGAGCCGGGTGCGACTACAGCAGTCCCCGAGCCGCCTGCCGAAGTCCTCGAGCCACCTGTTGGGTTCCCCAAGTCGGATTCGACTGCCTCAGGGTCAGGGGGCACGAAGATGGAATCTAATTCTGGAGATGGCTTGAGGAGGCGCTGGAGGGAGACGCCGGTTGGTATAGCTTGCTGGGTGGAGCCAATTCGTGCCAGGGCATCTGCTTGCCTGTTGTCGGCCCGTGGCACATGGAGAAACTTGCACCCTTCAAAATATCCGCTGAGCTGCTGAACAAGGAAGCGGTAGCTCCCCATGTTTGCATCCTTGGCATCCCAGTCGCTAGATGATTGCTGGATCACCAAGTCTGAGTCGCCATAGCATAGGATCCGGCGGATGCTGAGTTCTTTGGCCAGCCGGAGCCCATGTATGAGCGCCTCGTACTCAGCCACGTTGTTGGAGGCGGCAAAATGGATTTGCAATGTGTATCTGAGCTTGTCGCCCTTGGGAGAGGTGAGGACGATGCCGGCTCCCAAGCCGGTGCACATCTTGGACCCGTCAAAGTGCATCCGCCAATGGGTGGAGTCTGGTGCTGGCGGCAGGTACTGGGTCTCGGCCCAGTCGACAAGGAAGTAGGCCAGCACTTGGGACTTGATGGCGGTGCGCGACTGGTAGAAGATGGTGTAAGGAGCCAGCACAATGGCCCACTTGGCCACCCGGCCAGATGCATCCCGACTGCCTATGATCTCGGCCAGCGGGGTAGTGCAAACGACCGTGATGGGGTGCTCTTGAAAGTAGGGCTTGAGATTCTTGGCGGCAAAGTACACGCCATAGCACATCTTCTGGTAGTGGGGTAATTCTGTTTTGAGGTTGACGGTACTTTGCTCAAATAATACACTGGCCTCTGGACTAGCTGAGCTCGACCTTCTTCTAGGCGTTGAACCACGATGACGGTGCTGACCACCCGGCTGGTTACGGCAATGTAAAGGAGCATGGGCTCTTTTTTGGTCGGTGCCACCAGGACAGGCGGCGTGGTCAACATCTTTTTTAACTTGTGAAAGGCTTCATCCGCCTGGTCGTTCCACTCAAAATGAGTGGATTTCCTCATGAGCTAATACAAGGGGAGTGTCTTCTCTCCCAGCCGATTGATGAAGCAGTTAAGGGAAGCCAGGCACCCGGTGAACTTTTGGACATCCCAAAGCCGGGTGCGAATCTCCATCCTCTCTATGGCCTTGATCTTCACTGGGTTGCACTCAATGTCGTGTTCAGAGACTAGGAAGCCTAAGATCTGGCCGGCTGGCACTCCGAACACGCATTTCTCAGGGTTGAGTTTGATCTAAAATCGGTGCAAGTTGTCAAATGTATCTTTGAGATCTTCCAGCAGGGTGCCGCGCTTCTCCGTCTTCACCACAATATCGTCTACATAGACGTGGGCATTCCTGCCGAGTTGCTTAAGGAGGCATTTCTGCATGCAACACTGAAAAGTGGCATCGACATTTCTCAAGCCGAATGTCATAGTCAGGTAACAGAAAGCTCTGAATGGTGTGGTGAAGGCAGTCTTCAGGCGGTCAGCTGGATCCAACTTGATCTGATGGTAACCCGAGTAGGCATCCAAGAAACTCAACAGCTCACATCCGGCCATGGAGTCTATCACTTGGTCAATCCGGGGCAAAGCAAACGGATCTTCGGGGCAAGCTTTGTTGAGGCTGGTATAGTCTATACACATGCGCCACTTCTTGTTCTTCTTCAGCACAAGGACCGGGTTGGCAAGCCATTCTGGAAAGAACACTTCCGTAATGAAGCCGGCCGCCAGAAGTCGGGCTATCTCTTCACCAACAATTCTTCTCTTCTTGTCACGACCGGTTTTCCGGGTATAAATTTCCAGAAAAAGACCGTCGTGCTCATCAGCCCCACGATTACCGTTAGCTGATGAGGCTCCAACTTGATACAGAAATTCCAAGCAGAAAACAAAATATGTAGTACAAGGCCATTCTGGCCTGTGAGTACAACAAATGGTTTCTAGTGGTTGATGGCGGAAGCGGGTTGTGAAACATCAGTGTCTATGGGACTCCATTTCCCACGGGAACAGCTGACCAGGTTAACTCCTATCTTCGCGAGGCTGCTATCTCCATTACTTAGGTTACGGGGCTGTCATCGCGTCGCTCCTCTTCGTGCAAGAAAATCTGGCCAAGACAATAGCCAGGGACAAGCCAGTGAGTACTTTGAATGTACTCGCAAACATTATGAACACATGTATAATATAACAATGATGTGCTGAAAATATTTTATGCTCATGACGTCAGTCACAAAAGATAAATAAATCTCTGATGCGTGCAAGCAAGTTATTTATAAAATTGCAATAACATAGTAGTATTAAAATTTAGGAAATAAATAACAAGCAAAGCCACAGTCGGGCGTCTTAGCGACACCACATAAAGGGCCTTAAAAGAAATGCCACAGTCGGGCGTCTGAGCGACACCACATAAAGGGCTTTAAAAGAAATGCCACAGTCGGGCGTCTGAGAGACACCACATAAAGGGCTTTAAAAGAAATGCCACAGTCGGGCGTCTGAGCGACACCACATAAAGGGCTTTAAAAGAAATGCCACAGTCGGGCATCTGAGCGACACCACATAAAGGGCTTTAAAAGAAATGCTACAGTCGGGCGTCTGAGCGACACCACATAAAGGGCTTTAAAAGAAATACCACAGTCCGGTGTCTGAGCGACACCACATAAAGGGCTTTAAAAGAAATGCCACAGTCGGGCGTCTGAGCGACACCACATAAAGGGCTTTAAAAGAAATGCCACAGTCGGGCATCTGAGCGACACCACATAAAGGGCTTTAAAAGAAATGCCACAGTCGGGCGTCTAAGCGACACCACATAAAGGGCTTTAAAAGAAATGCCACAGTCGAGCGTCTGAGCGACACCACACAAAGGGCTTTAAAATAAACAATCATAGTGAATATCCCGGAGGTAGAACCATCCCAGAGATACTCGATAATAACAATAATATCACGGGATAGTCAACAATAATAAATAATCATAGTTATCACAAGTCACAAGTAGTAATTCCATTTCTGGTTAACAGTTTCACCTCCGAAGACCGACACTAAGACCGACACCTGACCCATCCCAGACTGTAATCCTTAACCATGGGCACGGCTATTCGAATAGGTTTATTCTCTGCAGACGGTGTACTCTTTACCCACGAGTAACGGATTTCTTTAGTCCATCGGGACTAATTCCGTCTACGGTCTTTTTGTTGAAAACACACCTAACTTGCACACACCAGCTTAACTCACACGTGCCTGGAATCACCCACGACACCTGTCAAGCAAACTCTAAGTGGGGAGGCTACAACCTCACGTAGCATGGGATCAAATTTATATCGCGCACTCTAAGGGGTGGCCTCCCCTCTCGGTCCCAACCAGAAACACCCATGCCCCCGGACCAGGTGGCCTGCCTACCAGCTACAACCGGTATCTTCCACCATGGCCTCTCTGTACGGTGTGTGCTAGAAAGAGGTTGACAACTTACTGAACCGTACTCTACTTGCTGTAGAGACGAGTGGTAGTACGAAACAAGTATGGGGGTTACTGGAACAAGACTCGATCTACGGTCGACTCAGGAGGTTTAAGTATTCCCTGCATGATTAGTATAACGAATATATTTCATCCAACAGAGTCCCCGCTCATATCACCTTACCACGCCATACCAGACATAACCGTCCCGACGGAGACCGGCGACAAACTCATGCCTACCCAAGGCAGAGGTTTTCCTGGGTTCCTGCCGGTATGCATGCAAGGCACATGAGGGTGATTATCATCACAAGTGTGTTCATTTCCAACAGCATGGAAATCACTAATATGCACTCATGCATATGATCATACTACATGAAATAACAAGTCCTTCGAAATGCGGTGGTGTTATAAATGTATCAACGATCACACCAAAAATATTATGCCGGGATTCAGAATGCTTGCCTTCAATGTGTGGAAAGGCAGGGTGCACTCCAAAACTTGAAACATTTCTCCTCTCTTCAAAAATCCTATTTTAGCAATATAAAAGAATTAGCACACAAAATAAAACAGCACCAAAAGTTGTTCTAATTTTTTTTTAAATAAATCTTAAAATAAACTAGGTGAAATTTGAGAGAGGTAGGAAAAAGAATCATTTCATTTGGAGTTATATTTAAAAAGATATAGTCAGTCAAAGTTTTGGTCAAATTCTGTTTTTTTAAAATAAAACAAAAGAAAACGTTCAGCCACGAATACGCTTTCTAAGAAGGGGTTACGTACTCGTGAGTTTTATGCTTCCACTTACTCCGCGTGGACCGAGCGGGGGTCACTGACTGTGGGTCCTAGGTGGCCCACTAGTCAGGTTTGACTAGTCTTTCTCCCTCTCCTTCCTCTGTCCCGAGCGGAGGCGGAGCTCCGGCGATCGTCGCCGGCGACTGGCGGCTCCTCGCGGGGCCCCAAGGGCGGGGATGGATCCGCCACTCCAGGGCGGTCATCCCGGTGGTCGTCAGGTAGGTGGGGGCGGAGGGAGCTGCCGGCGGCGAGCTTCGCGACGGAGGAGGCTTTGGTGGCGAAGTGGTTTTGTGGCGGCGATGGCTCCCGATCAAAATCAAGTAGGGGGTTGGGTTCATGGATGGAAGGAGGGGTTCTTGGTGAAGAGAACGGGGAGGGGGAAGCCCTGGTGGCGCCGGAGTGAACGAGACAGTGGCGGCGGTAGGAGTTGCCGGAGATGAAGAAGGCGGCGTTTCCCTGACGATTGCGGGCTATGGGGGTTCCATGGGGGTAGCTTGAGGTTGTGTGCGTGCTCAGAGGGGCTCGGGGTCCCTTTTATAGCGCGACGAGGTCGGTTCCGCGGCGGTGGATAAGGCGGCCGGCGAACCGCCGTTCTGTAGCTGCAGGGGAACGTGGCGGCGACGAGAGCTAGGCGACACCCTTGTGGATGAGCTTGAGCTATTCAATGGGCCAGGTGGCGAGCCGGGGTGGCTTGGGCGGCGCTGAACGGCGCAGGGCTGTCGGCCGACGCTGGTGTGCCGCCAAAAGTGCTCTGGTGGTGGCGCTGTAGGGCGCCAGGGCGGGCTGTCGTGTTGTGGCGAGGCGGGGAGTGCGTGGCGAGGTTATGTAGTGTGGGCCAAGACAGGGGCGCGACGCGGCGGCTCGTGTGCGTGGCTGCAATTTGCGCGCTCTGGGCGCGCCCAACGCACGCACACCAGATGCTCGGCGAAATGCCATGGCACTCCAGAGCGCTTGGTTGGAGCTGGGAGTTAGCAGGTCTAGGCTATGGCTTGCAAGGAGATCAATGGACAAGCTTAAGGGGTCAGAGGATCAGGTTCACACTGCTAACTAAAATCCATGCCAAATCTGACCATGCACTCCAAGTGTTTGACAAAATGCCACAGGCACTTAGGAAAGTCTTGGAGTGGTCAAAAACTCCAGATCAGTGTCTCCTTAGATGCAAGAGAGAGTGGTGAGGTTAGTTTGTGAAAAGCACAAACTTGTTAGTGCAAGTTTTGCAAAACTACATTTCTGGACAGGAAATAAATGACATTATTTCATGAACCAAAATTAATCCAATGGGTGCATGCTCCTGGATTTAGGGGTTTGGTAGGGCTGTCTACAAGTAGGAGAAAACACAAGATCTTTGGAGCAAAATTAAATAGGGTTGCAGTAGAAATCACAAGGCTGGACCAGAATGAAAAAGAGGTTGATTCTCTCAAAATTTTCAAAGAACAGCACTAGGTTTTTGCATAATGTTGAATCATATGCTACTACCAATATCCCATAATTTTGATGGAGACTAGAAAGAATTATTTAAAAGGGTTGTAGTGCAAATTGCACTCTGGACAGAGAAGGAAAAATTGATGCAGAGCTCAAATTATTACATAAATAAAAGATATTTTTGCACAAATGTTATTGAATAACATCACATGACATCTCCAAATTTTGTGGGAATTTTAAGTGAATTTATCCAATGGTTGTAGTTCAAATATGGCCATATAACCTTGAAAAACCATTTTTAAGAAAGTAAAGATCAAGCAACTTAATTATTTAATTAGTTATATTAAATAAGGGAAACTTTCTCTTGACAGATTAAATAAGTCCAATGACATATTTGGAAAGTTTTCTCTTTGGGAAAAACTCATCATAACAGGGAAGGAAATGATTTAAAAATCAAAATGGAGCTCAGAAATCCAAAGTTTTAATTCCTGGCAAAATTTTTAATTCATTAAAACAAGGCCAAATTTTTGGGGTGTCACAACACTATCCCCCCTTAAGAAAAATCTCGTCCTCAAGATTTGTTAAAAGTTGTGTTAAGAAAATATTACGCAATAAAGATGTGGCTTTAGTGAGAGGGCAATAAGTGGTGAAAAATCACAGTGTGAAAACTGGTGCTGCGTGGAAAAGTCTACGGTTCGGGACAAAAACGTGAGATTTCTATGCTGGATATAAATTTAGAATAACTTCTAAATTTAAAAAATACGCTGGTCGTACCCGAGAGCACAGTGCTCTCTCTGGCCGACAGGTGGACCCGGGGTCCACTGTCAGCCTCTTCTTCTCCCTCTGGCTCTTTCTTCTTCCTCTTTCCCGCGCGCTTTCTCCACCGGTGACTCCTAGTGTGTAGGGCATCTAGGCCGTACCGTGGTAGTGCGCGGCGTGCTAGCTGCCGGTGCAGCGTGCACTCACCTCGCGGGCCAGCGCGCTGTCGGCACTGCTCGCGGATTCGACTCCGAACACCGGCGATCGGCGACGAGCGGCGTTCGTGGACTTCGCCCACCGTACACCGAGCTCGAGCTATAAAACGGCCGGGGTGCCTCTCTCTTCTTCCTCACACCTGGCCTCACTTCTCCTCCTCCTCCCTCCATTACTGCTTATAAAAGCTCGGGTTAGGCTCTAATGGCGGAGGCGATGCCAGACTGGTTTGCGATCCTGATATGCGGAGGGCTGGCGACACTGCTGGGGCTCTCTATGCTCCTGTGCGCGATGATCCTCGACGATCGTCGCGACGCTGCTGCTCGGGTGTTGGCTCTCCGTGGTGGTGGTGATCACAAGGAGTAGATGGGGTGTGCCGGGTGCTAACTGTTGTTAGGGGGGTGATGAGCTGGATGTAACATTGTTGCAAAGTTTTGCAAACAGTGTATCTGTTCGAATGGTAATGGTTGTGAGTCTGCTGCCTGGTGCTGTGTGAAGTTAATAAATCCACGCCGAGAGAAAGTGTAGATGTAGCAACTCAGGGAAAAGAAATCTCACTCAGAATTTTTGCGAGGAAAAAATAGTTAATTTAAAGGAGTATAAACCACAACAAAAACTACATACATTAGTACAAGCCAAATATTTGACTCGTCGTACAAACTCAGGATATCACGCATAGGTCACACACATAAATAAATGTTGCAAATAATGAACACTGCAGCGACGTCTAAAATGGAAACGGTAACTGGACGGGGTCCTGATAAAATGTCTCTGGTACTGGGATACACTCCTCTTCTATCGGAGGCAGTGGATTGACCAGTCGATGTATGCGTCTCTCCAGGTCGGGTCTCAGTGATCTGCCGATGGCAATCTGAGGACTTAAATCTGCGAGGCTCTGGAGATAATCCATCACTCGCTGGTTCAAATGCTCTTGAGCAATGATGTACTGGATAAGGTTGGCTAGCACTGGGTCTCTCTCAATGCGTCCACCGGGAAAAGATGTTACTTCTCTGGGTGCTGCACGGCTCGGAAAGTAATAATATCCTCGTTCGCGGGCATAGGGTACAGCGGATCAAAGGCGAGCAATCGCTTCTTTCGCAACAGCTTCTATGGAAAAGTGTGGGGTTGGCATAGATTTCCCCACGAAGGAAACTTCCATTGGATCTTGGTTGGGGTCTACAGGAGGAATGTGTACTGCTGCCCAATATTCTGAGGTGGATGGGGTGATCCTTGATTTGAACAGCTCGTACTGAGGTGGCTGGGTAGAACCCATGGTACTGCGGGTAAAATCCCACAATATTTTGACAAAGCTACCTGGGGTTGCATCTGGGGTTCTCAAATGAATGCTGGGGCTCGGTATGACAGGAAAAAGTTGTGAGTGTGGTGCACAAAGTGAGGGTTGCTGGGTAAGGTCACAAGGTGGCCTTTATATAGCAATGGAGCCGGATCGTTTTACCATGGTGAAAGGTAATAAATTTGCCATCTTAGCTCCAAAGGTCAGGTCAGTGTCAGAGATACACATATCTCATAAAGAGACGTGTTACTGTGGTTGTCGTCGGGTTGGTTTTGGTAGTTGTGCCCGGAAAAATATGCAACTATGAGCTAACCAAAAATGCAAGGCCACTATTAAAACAGAGGCACAACGACAGGCTGCATTAATATACATGGTCGCACGATTACAAAGTGAGGATACACTAAGACTCGGTACTACTCGTACGTCTTAGTCTACCTCATTTATGTCTAAACGGGCGTGCCTGGTGGATGTCGAGGCTTCTCCACGTGTCTCACTGCCGGGATTAGTCGGAGATGGCGGAGGAACTGCAGGGTCGGGGTAGTGATGATGACCATCGCGGGGATTGTTGGCCACAACCCCGTTGGAGTGTGCTCCCAAAAGGCGACGAAGCACTTCTGGGGTCATCAAAGCATCTCGGCTGATGGCTGGAGCTGATCTCGGGGTCTCGATCGGTTGTCCGAACAACACGACTGGGTTGTCGGCGTCGGGCTCGTCTTCTCTTCTAGCTGGGGTTCGACGAACTAGCTCTCCACGAGCTGCGATCAGATCAATGGTGATCTGGTCGAACAGTGCCTCTAGTGCACTTACATAGCGCACTAGGTGCAACAATGCGGGGTCCGTCTCGTGATCTCCGTTGGCAACTTGGGGTGGTCTACCATACCCTTCACGTCTGGGGTAGTAGTGGAACGAGCGACAGTTAACTCTGGGCGACAAGTGCCTGAGATGAACTATAGCTTCTCGAGCGGCTAGCTGGATGGCTTGTGGCTCGAAGGAAGTTGTTCTTCCGGTGAACCTGTAGGGGCGCTCGGGTGACAGTCCCCTACCATAGATGTGTACAGTGGCCCAAAATTGACGGTCTTCACCGCTCATGGGTCCTTGGTACACAACAAATTCTGGTGGCTCTTCTAATGCATAGGCACGACGGGTGAGGTTTGCGAGTATGGTCACAAAACCTCCAAGGTTGGTTGATGTGGTTTCATTGTGCACGACAGGGCCAGGCATTGTAGCTTGGTTTGGGGGTAGAGGCTGTGTTGTGCTGTGTTGGGGCTAGCGTGCCCCTTTTTATAGGAAAAAGGGGACGGAGTCTTCCTTCGCACGCTTGCGAGAAAGGACTATTTAGGGGCCGGTCACTGGCGCATGAGCGACAGGTTAGGTTGATAGGTTGGGCACCGACTGCCAAAAGGTGTTGGGTCACTGTGTGGCTATCTTGCACGAGAAGCTTGGCTGGGGTTTGGTTATGGTTAGTTGGGTTGGTTTGCCTAAATTTATTGACCTGGCTAAGATAGGATTAGCCAATGGTCAGCCTGGCTCTGATACCAAGTCTGTCACGACCGGTTTTCCGGGTATAAATTTCCAGAAAAAGACCGCCGTGCTCATCAGCCCCAGGATTACCGTTAGCTGATGAGGCTCCAACTTGATACAGAAATTCCAAGCAGAAAACAAAATATGTAGTACAAGGCCATTCTGGCCTGTGAGTACAACAAATGGTTTCTACTGGTTGATGGCGGAAGCGGGTTGTGAAACATCAGTGTCTATGGGACTCCATTTCCCACGGGAACAGCTAACCAGGTTAACTCCTATCTTCGCGAGGCTGCTATCTCCATTACTTAGGTTCCGGGGCTGTCATCGCGTCGCTCCTCTTCGTGCAAGAAAATCTGGCCAAGACAATAGCCAGGGACAAGCCAGTCAGTACTTTGAATGTACTCGCAAACATTATGAACACAGGTATAATATAACAATGATGTGCTGAAAATATTTTATGCTCATGACGTCAGTCACAAAAGATAAATAAATCTCTGATGCGTGCAAGCAAGTTATTTATAAAATTGCAATAACATAGTAGTATTAAAATTTAGGAAATAAATAACAAGCAAAGCCACAGTCGGGCGTCTGAGCGACACCACATAAAGGGCTTTAAAAGAAATGCCACAGTCGGGCGTCTGAGCGACACCACATAAAGGGCTTTGAAAGAAATGCCACAGTCGGGCGTCTGAGCGACACCACACAAAGGGCTTTAAAATAAACAATCATAGTGAATATCCCGGAGGTAGAACCATCCCAGAGATACTCGATAATAACAATAATATCACGGGATAGTCAACAATAATAATAATCATAGTTATCACAAGTCACAAGTAGTAATTCCATTTCTGGTTAACAATTTCACCTCCGAAGACCGACACTAAGACCGACACCTGACCCATCCCAGACTATAATCCTTAACCATGGACACTGCTATTCGAATAGGTTTATTCTCTGCAGAGGGTGTACTCTTTACCCACGAGTAACGGATTTCTTTAGTCCATCGGGACTAATTCCGTCTATGGTCTTTTTGTTGAAAACACACCTAACTTGCACACACCAGCTTAACTCACACGTGTCTGGAATCACCCACGACACCTGTCAAGCAACTCTAAGTGGGGAGGCTACAACCTCGCGTAGCATGGGATCAAATTTATATCACGTGCTCTAAGGGGTGGCCTCCCCTCTCGGTCCCAACCGGAAACACCCATGCCCCCGGACCAGGTGGCCTGCCTACCAGCTACAACCGGTATCTTCCACCATGGCCTCTCTGTACGGTGTGTGCTAGAAAGAGGTTGACAACTTACTGAACTGTACTCTACTTGCTGTAGAGACGAGTGGTAGTACGAAACAAGTATGGGGGTTACTGGAACAAGACTCGATCTACGGTCGACTCAGGAGGTTTAAGTATTCCCTGCATGATTAGTATAACGAATATATTTCATCCAACAGAGTCACCGCTCATATCACCTTACCATGCCATACCAGACATAACCGTCCCGACGGAGACCGGCGACAAACTCATGCCTACCCAAGGCAGAGGTTTTCCCGGGTTCCTGCCGGTATGCATGCAAGGCACATGAGGGTGATTATCATCACAAGTGTGTTCATTTCCAACAGCATGGAAATCACTAATATGCACTCATGCATATGATCATACTACATGAAATAACAAGTCCTTCGAAATGCGGTGGTGTTATAAATGTATCAACGATCACACCAATAATATTATGCATGGATTCAGAATGCTTGCCTTCAATGTGTGGAAAGGCAGGGTGCACTCCAAAACTTGAAACATTTCTCCTCTCTTCAAAAATCCTATTTTAGCAATATAAAAGAATTAACACACAAAATAAAACAGCACCAAAAGTTGTTCTAAATTTTTTTAAATAAATCTTAAAATAAACTAGGTGAAATTTGAGAGAGGTACGAAAAAGAATCATTTCATTTGGAGTTATATTTAAAAAGATATAGTCAGTCAAAGTTTTGGTCAAATTCTGTTTTTTAAAAATAAAACAAAAGAAAGTTCAGCCACGAATACGCTTTCTAAGAAGGGGTTACGTACTCGCGAGTTTTATGCTTCCACTTACTCCACGTGGACCGAGCGGGGGTCACTGACAGTGGGTCCTAGGTGGCCCACTAGTCAGGTTTGACTAGTCTTTCTCCCTCTCCTTCCTCTGTCCCGAGCGGAGGCGGAGCTCCGGCGATCGTCGCTGGCGAATGGCGGCTCCTCGCGGGGCCCCAAGGGCGGGGATGGATCCGCCACTCCAGGGCAGTCATCCCGCTGGTCGTCAGGTAGGTGGGGGCGGAGGGAGCTGCCGGCGGCGAGCTTCGCGGCGGAGGAGGCTTTGGTGGCGAAGTGGTTTTGTGGCGGCGATGGCTCCCGCTCAAAATCAAGTAGGGGGTTGGGTTCCTGGATGGAAGGAGGGGTTCTTGGTGAAGAGAACGGGGAGGGGGAAGCCCTGGTGGCGCCGGAGTGAACGAGACAATGGCGGCGGCAGGAGTTGCCGGAGATGAAGAAGGCGGCGTTTCCCTGACGATTGCGGGTATGGGGGTTCCATGGGGGTAGCTTGAGGTTGCGTGCGTGCTCAGAGGGGCTCGGGGTCCCTTTTATAGCGCGACGAGGTCGGTTCCATGGCGGTGGATAAGGCGGCCGGCGAACCGCCATTCTGTAGCTGTAGGGGAACGTGGCGGCGATGAGAGCTAGGCGACACCCTTGTGGATGAGCTTGAGCTGTTCAAGGGGCCAGGTGGCGAGCCGGGGTGGCTTGGGCGGCGCTGAACGGCGCAGGGCTGTCGGCCGACGCCGGCGTGCCGCCAAAAGTGCTCTGGCGGTGGCGCTGTAGGGCGCCAGGGCGGGCTGTCGTGTTGTGGCGAGGCGGGGAGTGCGTGGCGAGGTTCTGCAGTGTGGGCCAAGACAGGGACGCGACGCGGCGGCTCGTGTGCGCGGCTGCAATTTGCGCGCTCTGGGCATGCCCAGCGCATGCACACCAGATGCTCGGTGAAATGCCATGGCACTCCAGAGCGCTTGGTTGGAGCTGGGAGTTAGCAGGTCTAGGCTATGGCTTGCAAGGAGATCAATGGACAAGCTTAAGGGGTCAGAGGATCAGGTTCACACTGCTAACTAAAATCCATGCCAAATCTGACCATGCACTCCAGGTGTTTGACAAAATGCCACAGGCACTTAGGCAAGTCTTGGAGTGGTCAAAAACTCCAGATCAGTGTCTCCTTAGATGCAAGAGAGAGTGGTGAGGTTAGTTTGTGAAAAGCACAAACTTGTTAGTGCAAGTTTTGCAAAACTACATTTCTGGACAGGAAATAAATGACATTATTTCATGAACCAAAATTAATCCAATGGGTGCATGCTCCTGGATTTAGGGGTTTGGTAGGGCTGTCTACAAGTAGGAGAAAACACAAGATCTTTGGAGCAAAATTAAATAGGGTTGCAGTAGAAATCACAAGGCTGGACCAGAATGAAAAAGAGGTTGATTCACTCAAAATTTTCAAAGAACAGCACTAGGTTTTTGCATAATGTTGAATCATATGCTACTACCAATATCCCATAATTTTGATGGAGACTAGAAAGAATTATTTAAAAGGGTTGTAGTGCAAATTGCACTCTGGACAGAGAAGGAAAAATTGATGCAGAGCTCAAATTATTACATAAATAAAAGATATTTTTGCACAAATGTTATTGAATAACATCACATGACATCTCCAAATTTTGTGGGAATTTTAAGTGAATTTATCCAATGGTTGTAGTTCAAATATGGCCATATAACCTTGAAAAACCATTTTTAAGAAAGTAAAGATCAAGCAACTTAATTATTTAATTAGTTATATTAAATAACGGAAAGTTTCTCTTGACAGATTAAATAAGTCCAATGACATATTTGGAAAGTTTTCTCTTTGGGAAAAACTCATCATAACAGGGAAGGAAATGATTTAAAAATCAAAATGGAGCTCAGAAATCCAAAGTTTTAATTCCTGGCAAAAATTTTAATTCATTAAAACAAGGCCAAATTTTTGGGGTGTCACACTTCTCCTCCGACAGTCGGCGGAGGGGCTGCTTGACTGGTTTTGCATCTACTCGTACATGTAGCTTGTGCTCGGCGAAATCCGTCGGGACACCCGGCATGTCCTTGGGGGACCATGCAAAGATATCCCGATTCTCACGGAGGAAATCGACAAGCTCGCTTTCCTATTTGCTGTCCAGGTTTGCTCCTACAACAGCAAACCTCTCCGAGTGCTCTGGGTCCAGAGGTATCTTCTTTGTTTCCTTGGCCGGCTGGAAGGAGCCCTGAGCTTCCGACTCCTTGGGGTCAGGCGATAGGTCCGGCTACTTGCCGGCCATGCATGGTCATAACCCTGTCAAGGATCTTTTTCTCAGCGGCAATCATGAGGGACTCGGCGAGCCGGCTGCTGGCTGCAGCACAGGCAGAGGATTTCTTGTAATCTCCGACTATGGTGATGACGCCCTTGGAGCTCGGCATCTTCATCTTGAGGTATGCATAGTGGGGCACATCCATGAACTTGGCCAAGGCAGGTCGGCCAAGTAAAGCGTGATAAGGGCTCTCCAGATCCACCACCCCGAACCAGACTGCTTCACGGCAGAAGTGATCCTTGTCTCCGAAGAGCACATCTATCTTGATCTTGCCGATTGGTGTGCATGACAGGCCGGGTACAATGCCATGGAACACGGTCCGACTGGGCAGAAGTTGCTTTGTTTTGATGTTCAGCTTCTCCATGGTGTCTCGGTATAGGATGTTGATGCTGCTCCCACCATCGATCAGAACTCGAGAGAAACGAGCAGCTCACCTTTCTATTGCGAAGGTGGCTTCCAGCACCAATGCATAAGACCCTAGAGACGGCATCTCCTATGGGTGATCAGCTCGGCTCCAGCTGATAGGCTTTTCAGACCAATGCATAAATTCCCGGTCCTTGGAGGCAACCACATTGACATCTTGGTGCTAACGGCGCCGGCTGCGCCTGTCCTCGGCTTGGCTTGTGAAGATGACGTAGGCTGCATGCTCGTTGGGGAACTCATCTTGAATGGCTCCGACTGATGGGCGAGCGGCCGGCTGCTGAGGAGCCGGAGGCGGCTGGCCAGCGGGTGGAGGGGGTAGTAGTCCTTCGCCCTTGGAAATCCGCATGAGCCAATGACACTTCCGAGTTGTGTGGTTGGACGGCTTCATGCCGCTGTGGAACTTGCAGGGGCATCAAGGGTTTGCTCGTAGGAGAAAGTCGGCTGCCAAGCCGGCTTGCCGCCCTTCGGACGCTTGGGTGCGGGCTGCCCTTCAGGTTGTTCGTCTTCGACTGTGGCCACCTGCCGACTGGTGGAAGGCGGCATGGGAGACTTGCGTTTGTTGTCGTTCTAGTGTGGGCGTCGGTTGGAGTCGCCAGCTGGCGTTCTTGGAGCCGGAGGGAGTACCTTCCCAGAGGCATCCACTCGGAGCTCGGTCTTCATCGAGGAGTTGGCCGTGGCGTACTTGTCTGCTATGATCAGCAGTTCATCAAGTGTAGCCGCCTCGTCGTAGAGAAGTTGATGCTTGAGAAGGGTGCCCTCTTGGCACCCGGCGGTGAAGTACTATATTGCTTGCACTTCATGCACGCCCTCGCAAGAGTTGCGGAGGTCGGCCCAGCGTGTCAGGTAGTCGCGAGTCGATTTGCTGGGGCCTTGGATGCACAAGGAGAGCTGACGAGGCTTGGGAGGCCACTTGTACGTGCTGGTGAAGTTGCGGATGAAGACTTCTGTGAAGTCTAGCCAGCTTTTGACGCTGTAGGGCTTGAGGTTGTTCAGCCAGGTGCATGTTGTGCCTTGAAGCATGAGGGGGGCGTACTTCACGGCAACGCGCCTGTTGTCGTTTGCTATGCTGACTGCAGTGGAGTAGTCGATCAACCAGTCTTTTGGCTTCACCGAGCCATTGTATTTTGGCGTGTCTCTTGGGAACGAGAACCCTTTGGGGAAGGGCTTGTCGCGGATGCGGGGGCCGAAACAAGGCAGGCCGACATCATCTTCTTCTTCCAGCGCCAGGGATCGCACCAGGCGGTCGATCCGATGGCGGGCATCGTTCTCGCTGATTCCTTCATGGCGGCCTAGTCGGCCACTGAGCGTCGGATGCGTGATAGGCGGCAGGGTGGGATATCTCTCCCCGCGAGGCGGAGGAGGAGCAGGGTTGCCACGTCGCTCCACAGCATGGGGGCGGCCTTCTGCATCATGCTCGATGGAGAGGCGAGTCCGACTGCGGCTAGCAGTCGGCCCCTTGTCCTTCAGCTCACGGGCGCCGCCTACAGTCGGCGTCCGGGATGTTGCGCCGTGCTCTTGGCGACGGGGCGGATCATCATTTTGCCGGATGGGCGCTTCGGTGCGGCAGCCGGCTTCTTGCTGCTCGGCGGCCGCGTCAAGGAGTTGCTGGACGCGCTCCATCGTGTGGCGACGCTCGTCGCCCTCGAGCTTGTCCAGCTGATCTGCTACCGCTTGGGCAGCTCGTATGTTCTTCGCAGGCGTGGCGTAGATGGGACGATCTGTCCCGAATATGCTGGCGATGGTCGCGCCATGCTGCCAGATCGAGCCGATGCGGCTAGGTCCCTAAGGGGCCTGCGTGCCGCCGATGGCTTGGTCCATCTCGTGTCGGTAGGCCTCCGAGAGGCGTCGCATGTTGGCCAGTCGGTTGGCGCTTTCGATGAGCTGGATGCGGTGTGCTTCCAGCATCTCAGCGTCTGCGTCTTCCGGGATGGGCGCTCACAAGTCTCGTAGCGCCGCATCGAGTGGGTCTCGAATGCCTCCGTCCGAGTGCTCGCCACTGTGAATGACAAGCACCTCCATGACGGTACTCCCGCCACTATGCTCGCAAGGAGGCAGCTCATCGTAGACCACCACGTTGGTGGGGAACGCGTCAAGCGACACCGTGTCGGAATCGATGATCATCGGGTCGGTGGAGCCAATAGACTCCAAGTCTACAGCAGGCTCGCTGGCGACATGGAGCTGGTCGAGGAGGCTGACGAGGCAGCTCTCGAGGCCATCTGTGCCCGCGTCGGACGCGGGCTCGTTAGAGAAGTGAACCTCACCAAGAAGATCGGCGAGGCAGCTCGCTGCGCAGGCGTCGTCGACGCCGTGTAGCACGTCGGGGCAAGCACCATCAGGCGTGCCAGGCTGGCTACGCTCGCTGGGGAGGAAGAGGGTTCCCGTCCAGAGAAGGTCTCCGGACGACGGTGCACCTGGCCCCACGGTGGGCGCCAAATGTCGGGTGGTAGGTGCGACATATGCCAACGGGTGTCTTATCATTGTGGGAGCCAGTAAGATACTGCCGGTGCCTGGAAACGGTATAAGGCAAAGACATGCACGCCGGTGAATCTTACCCAGGTTTGGGGCTCTCCATGGAGATAACACCCCTAGTCCTGCTCTACGGGGTCTCCGCATGATCACTAGATCAAGACAAGTAGCTACAAGAGGCTCCTTGAGCTGTTCGGCTAGAGGAAGAAGAAGGGCAAGGCTAGCTCTCCTCTTCTCTCTCTGTGGTGTCTAAAACTCTAAGAGATCAACCCTTTGCATGGGTGCCCTGGGGGGTTTATATAGGCCTACCCCCTAGGGGTACAATGGTAATCCGGCTGGCTGCGGGTCCAGGCCACAGTGTCCGTAGTCGTCAGATTCTCCACCGGTCGCTAGGGCCTGCCGACTGGTTGGTCCCGCCGACTACCGGCCTCTAGGCCGACATGATGGGCCCACAGTCCGGGAGTCTTGTTGGCTGCTGGTTACTGTGGCCTTACTCTTGGTGACGATGGCTTTATCGGGGTAAGCATGGCTACAGTGCCGCCACCTGGCGGGCTTTCACTGTAGCCTTGCCCCGTCTTATCTTCTTAATGGTGCACAAACTTCCAGGGCGGGAGTGGGTTGGCTGTTAGGACCCCCACCCTAGGCCGACTGGTGGAGCTTGGCTGCCTTCTGGTATCTCTCTGGCCGGAGGAGCCCGTCGCCTACGGGCCGTACTGACAGCCTGTCGTGGGTGATGTCATGGTCAACATGGCAACAGTACCGCGCCGGACAGGGAGTGGCCGCCCCGTACGGCGCACTGTGGCCACACTTGCTCCGGGATTCTTGGGTGGCAGGCTTCACTATAGCCACGCCCCGTCTTATCGCCGTTCTGTGGGTGCAAACTTAGAGGGTGTGAGCTGGGCCGCCTGCTAGGAGTCGGCCCTCTGATGACCGGCTGCTAGGAGTCGGCCCTTGTTGAGAGGGCTTGCAGAGCCTTGCCGCCTTCAGGCAGCCGGCTGGTTGGACGGCCGGCTAGGAGAAGGCGGCCCTGTGTCTTGGATGTTGGAGGGCGCAGTCGGCCTGATATTTTTTGAAGAGCCAGGGGAGCTGGTTAGGCTACCCATGGTCATTTACTCCGACATCACCTCCTAGGTTCGTTGGTGTCTGGACTTCTCATGTAGTAACCTCAGGAGACTCATTCGGTGCAGGAAGCCTAACCATCTTGCAAGGCTGGCACAAGTGTTCCCAATCAAATTTAGGCTCAACCAGCCTTGATGTAGGGCCTCGTGAGTCCCGCGGTGGCTCACGAGTGCCCATACACACCTCCTCTAGCCCTGCCATGGAAGCCACGTGTTAGGGCGGGGCTATACACGCCCCTGGAGCTCTCCTCAGAGGGATCCCCCTACCACGCACCAATGGAAGCACTCCGCGCTGGCAGTCGACACTAACGAGGAGCGGCTATGCCCGTGCAAGAGCGGAACCGACATGCTCCGCGCTGGTGATAAACAACTAAGGGTAGCCTCGCGGCTGCAGCAACCTCAGGGAGCCTCTGGTCTCAGTACTTAGCCTCACCGTGCTGCTCTCCCTCGGGAGGGTAGTGCGAGGGGGCTAGGTACGGGGGCTACGCTCAGGCCACGCCTGTTGTACGCCACCCTGCCAGGTCCCATGGACCTAGTCTTCGTGCGCCCCTCTCGAGCGAGAGCTCGGCGAGGAAAGGTATGATGGTCTATTCATACGTCAAGGGGGACTCCTGAGCATCGCATCTCCGGAGCCTAACTGGCCCGTAGCCCCTCACCCCTTGGTCTCATCCTGGCGATCCGGACGACCCAACAACGGCTAAGGTATGCGTGGGGCCAGGCCCTGCCGATGCAGAACACCAAGGCCTAACTCTCGTCCCTCCTTTCCCAAGCCGTTCGTACGTCAAGGGGGACTCCTGAGCATCGCGTCTCAGGAGCCTAACTGGCTGCATAGCCCCTCACCTCTTGGTCTCGTCCTGGCAATCCGGACGACCCAACGGCGGCTGAGGTATGCGTGGGGCTGGGCCCTGCCGACGCAGAACGCCAAGGTGTGCCCTCGCATCTCCCTTTCCAAGTTGTTCGCACGTCAAGGGGGACTCCTGAGCATCGTGCCTCAGGAGCCTAACTAGCCATGTAGCCCCTTACCCCCTGGCCTTGTCCTGGCAATCCGGATGACCCAGCGGCAGCTGAGGTACGCGCGGGGTCAGGCCCTGCCGACGCAGAATGCTAAAGCAACAGAAAAAGAGATCGCGAAACCATAAGCTAATTATTACAAAACATATTGTTCCAAGCATAAGTTCTAACGGCCCCATGAGGCAGGGTACATGTTGCAGAATAAAAACAGGAAGGAGCACCACCGCCGCGCCACCTCTTCAGCCTTGGCCATCACCGTCGCCCGCCTGTGGAGTCCCGTCATCGACGATGTTGCTGTCGCCCTTGCCCTCGGCTCCAGCCGTAGGACCAATGGTGAGGAACTTGTCCAGCAGGGACCACACCGGACCCTTCACGGCGTCAGCAATGGTGTCGCAGGAGTCAGGGTCCACGGGCTCGAGCAAGGCGGTGGAGTCAAAGCTGGCGTCCCGGAGATAAAGATGGCTGAAGGCGCGCGTCAGGGCCGAGGAAGAGAGTATGTGAGCCTCACCTTCCACCATGGATCCAAACCAGGCGACGATGTCCTCGAGGGCCTCAACAAGCTCGGGGAGCAGTGCGGCAGGGCTCTTCTTCGGGGTCACCACTGTCCCTTGGGGCTCGCTCCCAAAGAGTTCCTACCATGCCTTGCGGAACCTTGCCTCAAGGGAAACGAAGACACCACACTCCATGGCGGCCACGTTCTCGACTTCGGCAAGGGACGCCTGGGCCGCCTCCGCCTCCTCCTTCAACTTATCCAGGCGGTTGTGCTCCACAGCCTGCTCCTAGGATGCCTGCTTCAGCTCAGCATCATGATCAACAACTACAACCTCCTATGCCTTCAGCTTCTCCTCTCTCTCCTGGAGCTGACCGGCCTGGGCGGCCTGCTGATCTCGGAGGGCCTTCAGCTCAGCCTCCACTGCATAGCACTATTCCTGGGCACCCTTGGCCTTCTTCAGCACCATGTCACGCTCAGGAATGGCAATGTCGGCCACCTTCCGAGCCTCCTCCACGGATACCGTGACTTGACTCCAGGCCGTCCGGACAGATGCATCGGCCAGGAGCCACCCCGAGACCAGCTCTAGGCGCCCCGATGCCACGCGCCGGTCCGGACCTCGAAGATCACCCTGGAGCTGGTCCAGTGCGGATCGAGCCTCTTCCAGGGCCGCAGAGGCAGCAAAAGCACCATGGCCCGACGACATGGTGGATCGAAGAAGAGGCGCTCCCGGTGGCGAGACTGGTGGAGCTGCGGTAGCAGGAAGAATGATACGTCTCCAACGTATCTATAATTTTTTATTGTTCCATGTTATTATATTACCTGTTTTGGATGTTTATGGACTTTACTCTACACTTTTATATCATTTTTGGGACTAACCTACTAATCGGAGGCCCGGCCCGAATAGCTATTTTTTGCCTATTTCAGTGTTTCGAAGGAAAGGAATATCAAACGAAGTCCAGATGGAATGAAACCTTCGGGAGCAATCTTTTTGGAACAAACGCAATCCAGGGGACTTGGAGTGGACGTCAAGCGAATGAGGCGGCCACGAGGGTGCCCAGCGCGCCCCCCACCCTCGTGGGCCCCTCGTTGCTCCACCGACCTACTTCTTCCTCCTACATATACCCACATACCGCAAAAACATCCAGGATCACCACGAAAAACTATTTCCACCGCTGCAACATTCTATATCCCCGAGATCCCATCTTGGAGCCTTCGCCGGCGCTCCGCCGGAGGGGGAATTGACCATGGAGGGCCTCTACATCATCTCCAAGGCCTCTCCGATAAGTTGTGAGTAGTTTACCACAGACCTTCGGGTCCATAGTTATTAGCTAGATGGCTTCTTCTCTCTCTTTGAATCTCAATACAAAGTTCTCCTTGATCTTCTTGGAGATCTATTCGATGTAACTCTTTTTGCGGTGTGTTTGTCGAGATCCGATGAATTGTGGGTTTATGATCAAGTTTATCTATGAGAAATATTTGAATCTCCTCTGAAATATTTTATGCGTGATTAAGTTATCTTTGCAAGTCTCTTCGAATTATCAGTTTGGTTTGGCCTACTAGATTAATCTTTCTTGCAATGGGAGAAGTGCTTAGCGTTGGTTCAATCTTGCGGTGTCCTTTCCCAGTGATAGCAGGGGCAGCAAGGCACGTATTGTATTGTTGTCATCGAGGATAAAAAGATGGGGTTTTTATCAGATTGCATGAGTTTATCCCTCTACATCATGTCATCTTGGTTAATGCGTTACTCTATTCTTCATGAACTTAATACTCTAGATGCAAGCAGGAGTCGGTCGATGTGTGGAGTAATAGTAGTAGATGCAGAATCATTTCGATCTACTTGTCACAGATGTGATGCCAATATACATGATCATGCCTAGAAAATCTCATAACTATGCGCTTTTCTATCAATTGCTCCCACTGTAATACTTATGCTATCTTGAGAGAAGCCACTAGTGAAACCTATGGTCCCCGGGTCTATCTTTTATCATATAAGTTTTCGATCTACTTCTATTTGCATCTTTTATTTTCCAATCTATATCATAAAAATACCAAAAATATTTATCTTATCTTATTATCTCTATCAGATCTCACTTTTGCAAGTTACCGTGAAGGGATTGACAACCCCTTTATCGCGTTGGTTGCGAGGTTCTTGTTTGTTTGTGTAGGTGCGTGCAACTTTTGAGGATCCTCCTACTAGATTGATACCTTGGTTCTCAAAAACTGAGGGAAATACTTACGCTACTTTTTTGCATCACCTTTTCCTCTTCAAGGGAAAAACCAACGCAAGCTCAAGATGTAGCAAGAAGGATTTCTGGCGCCGTTGCCGGGGAGGTCTTCGCTCAAGTCAAGACATACCAAGTACCCATCACAAACTCATCTCCCTCGCATTACATTATTTGCCATTTGCCTCTCGTTTTCCTCTCCCCCACTTCACCCTTGCCATTTTATTCACCCTTTCTTTCCCGTTTGCATCTCTCTCTCTCGCTTGCCTTTTGTTTGCTCGTTGTCATGGCCAGCTCGGTCTTTATCCCTTCGTCACCCGACTTTGAAGTCCTTCACTTCAAGCAAAGACAAGGAGAAAATTTAAAAGATGCTTGGTTTAGGATGCTAGAATCTTATCGTATTTGCAATATAGAAGGAGATTTCAAAATTTTACTTCGGAATTTTTACGTTGGGCTAACCATATCCCATAGACAACTCCTTGATTTTGCCACCTAAGGGAGTTTTATTGGAATTGATCCTAGCTTCGCTTATGAAATTATAGAGGGGATAGTACGAGTACTCCCCCTACAAAAAGGATCACCCCTTACTCAAGAAGGAACCCAAATTCTAGAAAAATTATGTGAATTGCAAAAATTTGTTGAACCTCTTAAAAATATTGGTGGGAATATCAACCGCATGAATAATTTGATTACACTTTGCAATAAGCGGTTGGATGCTTTAGATCAAAAGATCTCCGAGCATGAAGGGAAACGTAAGGAGCCTCCCGGATCCGAGCATAACTCCATTAAAAAGATGAATGCCAAAGATGGCAATACTTAGATCTATTCTCGCTTTTATGCCTAGCTAGGGGCGTTAAACAATAGCGCTAGTTGGGAGGCAAACCTATTTTATTTTTGTTTTTTGCTTTTTTTTACTAATAAATACTTCATCTAGCTTCTGTTTAGATGTGTTTTCATGTTTTAATTAGTGTTTGTGCCAAGTAGAACCTATAGGATAACCTACGGTGATAGTTAATTTGATTCTACTGAAAAATAGAAACTTTGCGCGCATGAAATTAATTTTAGTAATTCACAGAAACGTGCTTTTGCGTTGATTATTTTTGCTGTAGATCAATAGACAAATTGCCCAGGACTTCCTATTTTTGTAGGAGTTTTAGAGTTCCAGAAGTATTCGAAAGTTACAGATTGCTACAGACTGTTCTGTTTTTGACAGATTCTGTTTTTCGTGTGTTGTTTGCTTATTTTGATGCATCTATGGCTAGTATAGGGGGGTATGAACCATAGAGAAGTTGGAATACAGTAGGTTAACACAAATGTAAATAAAGAATGAGTTCATTACAGTACCTTATGTGGTGGTTTTTCTTTCTTGCACTAATGGAGCTTATGAGATTTCCTGTTGAGTTTTGTGTTGTGAAGTTTTCAAGTTTTGGGTAAAGATTTGATGGACTATGGAATAAGGAGTGGAAAGAGCCTAAGCTTGGGGATGCCCATGGAACCCCAAGATATTCAAGGACAGCCAAAAGCCTAAGCTTGGGGATGCCCCAGAAGGCATCCCCTCTTTCGTCTTCGTTTATCGGTAACTTTACTTGGAGCTATATTTTTATTCGCCACATGATATGTGTTTTGCTTGGAGCATCATGTATGATATGAGTCTTTGCTTTTTAGATTTCCACAATCATCCTTTCTGTACACACCTTTTGGGAGAAACCCACATGATTTAGAATTTATTAGAATACTCTATGTGCTTCACTTATATCTTTTGAGCTAGATAGTTTCGCTCTATGTGCTTCACTTATATCTTTTCGAGCACGGCGGTGGCTTTATTTTGAAGAAATTGTTGCTCTGTCATGCTTCACTTATATTATTTTGAGAGTCTTTTAGAACAGCATGGTATTTGCTATGGTTATAAATTTGGTCCTGGAATGATGAGCATCCAAGTTAGGTATAATTAAAACTATCATAGAAAGTGCATAAAACACTATGATCAGTTTGATGCTTGATAATTGTTTTGAGATATAAAGGTGGTAATGTTAGAGTCATGCTAGTTGGGTAATTATGAAATTGAGGAATACTTGTGTTGAAGTTGGCAAGTCCCGTAGCATGCATGTATGGTAAAAGTTATGTGACAATTTTGTTGCATGGGGTGCTCTTTTAATTGTCTTCCTTATGAGTGGAGGTCGGGATCGCGCGATGGTTAACTCCTACCAACCTTTCCCCTAGGAGCATGCGTAGTAGTACTTTGCTTCGAGGGCAAATAGACTTTTGCAATAAGTAAATGAGTTCTTTATGACTAATGTGAGTCCATGGATATACGCACACTCACCCTTCCACTTTGTTAGCCTTTATTATGCCACGCAAACCTTCGCCGGTATCATGCACCCATTATTTACCTTCCTCAAAACAGCCACCATACCTACCTATTATGGCATTTCCATAGCCATTTCGAGATATATTGCCATGCAACTCTCCACTGTTTCGTTTATTATGACACGCTCCATCATTGTCATATTTCTCATTGCATGATCATGTAGTTGACATTGTATTTGTGGCAAGGCTACCTTCATAATTTTTCATACATGTCACTCTTGATTCATTGCATATCCCGGTACACTGCCGGAGGCATTCACATAGAGTCATATTTTGTTCTAAGTATTGAGTTGTAATTCTTGAGTTGTAAATCAATGAAAGTGTGATGATCTTCATTATTAGAGCATTGTCCCAAGTGAGGAAAGGATGATTTATACTATGATTCCCCCACGAGTCGGGATGAGACTTCAGACTTTATAAAAAAAGAGGCCAAAGAAGCCCATATAAAAAAAGAGGCCAAAGAAGCCCACCAAATAAAAAATGAGAGAAAAGAGAGAAGGGGCAATGCTACTATCTCTTTTACACACTTGTGCTTCAAAATAGCACCATGATCTTCATGATAGAGAGTCTCCTATGTTGTCACTTTCATATACTAGTGGGAATTTTTCATTATAGAACTTGGCTTGTATATTCCAATGATGGGCTTCCTCAAAAATGCCCTAGGTCTTCGTGAGCAAGCAAGTTGGATGCACACCCACTTGTCATGCTGGGTGACTCTAGGTCTTCTATACTCCGGGTGGTTTCCTGTATGGTCGAATGACTCCATCCAGGTCTTATGTACAGGAAACCATATAGGATGTCCTTGCTGGTGTGCTTTGAATGTCCTTTCTTCTAGAGTAATGACCTTGATAGGGCATGTAGATCAGGTCTATGACCCTACCCTAGGTCTATGGCATCATCATTAACCCCCGAACGGATTGAGGTCCGAGTGAAAAGAAAGTTGAAGTTGGCCCTGCCTTGACTCTTGTGCTTCACAGGTGTTCATACTAAGTTCGGGGTCCATGCTGAAACTGTGGATTCATTTTAGTCGCCTTGATCAATTTAGAGGTTGTCGCGTGAACTTATTCTGGCACTCTTCGAGTGTTGCTATGACGCAAAATCTTTGGCGCGATTGGTTACTGCTGTTCCCGGATCTCACAGGATTCGAAAATTTGGGGAAGCGCACCAGGCGGAGCGCACCGCAGTAAACAGGGCGGATAGATAGGGGTGCCTCGATTTCTGTGCCACCTTTTTCAGCACGTATCTGGTGCGCAACTGTTGCGGGATTTGATGGGATCACTCGGGCCCACGCGTCAGCCACTCAGAAGTAGGCCCTTAAAAGGTGTCAAGGCCGATGCGTCTGCACAGTGCACTCCCATTCCCCTACTTCTTCCTTCGCTTCTCCACCGCATGCTCTGTCTCCCTCGACGCTACCGCTCCGCAAGTGCGCAGCCCGCCACCATGGTGAAGGATAAGACGGCGGCACTGGAGCACGCAAAGAAAGCAACAGCGTCGGCAAAGGGCAAGAAAATTAATCGGGGATCATCGTCGAACTCCAGGCTGCCGCTTGGTTGGATTTAGGGTGGTAGGTGCGACATATGCCAACGGGTGTCTTATCATTGTGGGAGCCAGTAAGATACTGTCGGTGCCTGGAAACGGTATAAGGCAAAGACATGCACGCCGGTGAATCTTACCCAGGTTTGGGGCTCTCCATGGAGATAACACCCCTAGTCCTGCTCTACGGGGTCTCCGCATGATCACTAGATCAAGACAAGTAGCTACAAGAGGCTCCTTGAGCTGTTCGGATAGAGGAAGAAGAAGGGCAAGGCTAGCTCTCCTCTTCTCTCTATGTGGTGTCTAAAACTCTAAGAGATCAACCCTTTGCATGGGTGCCCTGGGGGGTTTATATAGGCCTACCCCCTAGGGGTACAATGGTAATCCGGCTGGCTGCGGGTCCAGGCCGTCAGTGTCCGTAGTCGTCATATTCTCCGCTGGTCGCTAGGGCCTGCCGACTGGTTGGTCCCGCCGACTGCCGGCCTCTAGGCCGACAGGATGGGCCCACAGACGGGAGTCTTGTTGGCTGCTGGTTACTGTGGCCTTACTCTTGGTGACGATGGCTTTATCGGGGTAAGCATGGCTACAGTGCCGCCACCTGGCGGGCTTTCACTGTAGCCTTGCCCCGTCTTATCTTCTTAATGGTGCACAAACTTCCAGGGCGGGAGTGGGTTGGCTGTTAGGAGCCCCCCCCTAGGCCGACTGGTGGAGCTTGGCTGCCTTCTAGTATCTCTCTGGCCGGAGGGGCCCGTCGCCTACGGGCCGTACTGACAGCCTGTCGTGGGTGATGTCATGGTCAACATGGCAACAGTACCGCGCCGGACAGGGAGTGGCCGCCCCGTACGGCGCACTGTGGCCACACTTGCTCCGGGATTCTTGGGTGGCAGGCTTCACTGTAGCCACGTCCCGTCTTATCGCCGTTCTGTGGGTGCAAACTTAGAGGGTGTGAGCTGGGCCGCCTGCTAGGAGTCGGCCCTCTGATGACCGACTGCTAGGAGTCGGCCCTGGTTGAGAGGGCTTGCAGAGCCTTGCCGCCTTCAGGCAGCCGGCTGGTTGGACGGCCGGCTAGGAGAAGGCGGCCCTGTGTCTTGGATGTTGGAGGGCGCAGTCGACCTGATATTTTTTGAAGAGCCAGGGGAGCTGGTTAGGCTACCCATGGTCATTTACTCCGACATCACCTCCTAGGTTCGTTGGTGTCTGGACTTCTCATGTAGTAACCTCAGGAGACTCATTCGGTGCAGGAAGCCTAACCATCTTGCAAGGCTGGCACAAGTGTTCCCAATCAAATTCAGGCTCAACCAGCCTTGATGTAGGGCCTCGTGAGTCCCGCGGTGGCTCACGAGTGCCCATACACACCTCCTCTAGCCCTGCCATGGAAGCCACGTGTTAGGGCGGGGCTATACACGCCCCTGGGGCTCTCCTCAGAGGGATCCCCCTACCACGCACCAATGGAAGCACTCCGCGCTGGTAGTCGACACTAACGAGGAGCGGCTATGCCCGTGCAAGAGCGGAACCGACATGCTCCGCGCTGGTGATAAACAACTAAGGGTAGCCTCGCGGCTGCAGCAACCTCAGGGAGCCTCTGGTCTCAGTACTTAGCCTCACCGTGCTGCTCTCCCTTGGGAGGGTAGTGCGAGGGGGCTAGGTACGGGGGCTACGCTCAGGCCACGCCTGTTGTACGCCACCCTGCCAGGTCCCATGGACCTGGTCTTCGTGCGCCCCTCCCGAGCGAGAGCTCAGCAAGGAAAGGTATGATGGTCTATTCATACGTCAAGGGGGACTCCTGAGCATCGCATCTCCGGAGCCTAACTGGCCCGTAGCCCCTCACCCCTTGGTCTCATCCTGGCGATCCGGACGACCCAACAACGGCTAAGGTATGCGTGGGGCCAGGCCCTGCCGATGCAGAACACCAAGGCCTAACTCTCGTCCCTCCTTTCCCAAGCCGTTCGTACGTCAAGGGGGACTCCTGAGCATCGCGTCTCAGGAGCCTAACTGGCTGCATAGCCCCTCACCTCTTGGTCTCGTCCTGGAAATCCGGACGACCCAACGGCGGCTGAGGTATGCGTGGGGCTGGGCCCTGCCGACGCAGAACGCCAAGGTGTGCCCTCGCATCTCCCTTTCCAAGTTGTTCGCACATCAAGGGGGACTCCTGAGCATCATGCCTCAGGAGCCTAACTAGCCATGTAGCCCCTTACCCCCTGGCCTTGTCCTGGCAATCCGGATGACCCAGCGGCAGCTGAGGTACGCGCGGGGTCAGGCCCTGCCGACGCAGAATGCTAAAGCAACAGAAAAAGAGATCGCGAAACCATAAGCTAATTATTACAAAACATATTGTTCCAAGCATAAGTTCTAACGCCCCCATGAGGCAGGGTACATGTTGCAGAATAAAAACAGGAAGGAGCACCACCGCCGCGCCACCTCTTCAGCCTTGGCCATCGCCGTCGCCCGCCTGTGGATTCCCGTCATCGACGATGTTGCTGTCGCCCTTGCCCTCGGCTCCAGCCGTAGGACCAATGGTGAGGAACTTGTCCAGCAGGGACCACACCGGACCCTTCACGGCATCAGCAATGGTGTCGCAGGAGTCAGGGTCCACGGGCTCGAGCAAGGCGGTGGAGTCAAAGCTGGCGTCCCGGAGATAAAGATGGCTGAAGGCGCGCGTCAGGGCCGAGGAAGAGAGTATGTGAGCCTCACCTTCCACCATGGATCCAAACCAGGCGACGATGTCCTCAAGGGCCTCAACAAGCTCGGGGAGCAGTGCGGCAGGGCTCTTCTTCGGGGTCACCACTGTCCCTTGGGGCTCGCTCCCAAAGAGTTCCTACCATGCCTTGCGGAACCTTGCCTCAAGGGAAACGAAGACGCCACACTCCATGGCAGCCACGTTCTCGACTTCGGCAAGGGACGCCTGGGCCGCCTCCGCCTCCTCCTTCAACTTATCCAGGCGGTTGTGCTCCACAGCCTGCTCCTAGGATGCCTGCTTCAGCTCAGCATCATGATCAACAACTACAACCTCCTAGGCCTTCAGCTTCTCCTCTCTCTCCTGGAGCTGACCGGCCTGGGCGGCCTGCTGATCTCGGAGGGCCTTCAGCTCAGCCTCCACTGCATAGCACTGTTCCTGGGCACCCTTGGCCTTCTTCAGCACCATGTCACGCTCAGGAATGGCAATGTCGGCCACCTTCCGAGCCTCCTCCACGGATACCGTGACTTGACTCCAGGCCGTCCGGACAGATGCATCGGCCAGGAGCCACCCCGAGACCAGCTCTAGGCGCCCCGATGCCACGCACCGGTCCGGACCTCGAAAATCACCCTGGAGCTGGTCCAGTGCGGATCGAGCCTCTTCCAGGGACGCAGAGGCAGCAAAAGCACCATGGCCCGATGACATGGTGGATCGAAGAAGAGGCGCTCCCGGTGGCGAGACTGGTGGAGCTGCGGTAGCAGGAAGAATGATACGTCTCCAACGTATCTATAATTTTTTATTGTTCCATGTTATTATATTACCTGTTTTGGATGTTTATGGACTTTACTCTACACTTTTATATCATTTTTGGGACTAACCTACTAATCGGAGGCCCGGCCCGAATTGCTATTTTTTTGCCTATTTCAGTGTTTCGAAGGAAAGGAATATCAAACGAAGTCCAGATGGAATGAAACCTTCGGGAGCAATCTTTTTGGAACAAACGCAATCCAGGGGACTTGGAGTGGACGTCAAGCGAATGAGGCGGCCACGAGGGTGCCCGGAGCGCCCCCCACCCTCGTGGGCCCCTCGTTGCTCCACCGACCTACTTCTTCCTCCTACATATACCCACATACCGCAAAAACATCCAGGATCACCACGAAAAACTATTTCCACCGCTGCAACATTCTATATCCCCGAGATCCCATCTTGGAGCCTTCGTCGGCGCTCCGCCGGAGGGGGAATTGACCATGGAGGGCCTCTACATCATCTCCAAGGCCTCTCCGATAAGTTGTGAGTAGTTTACCACAGACCTTCGGGTCCATAGTTATTAGCTAGATGGCTTCTTCTCTCTCTTTGAATCTCAATACAAAGTTCTCCTTGATCTTCTTGGAGATCTATTCGATGTAACTCTTTTTGCGGTGTGTTTGTCGAGATCCGATGAATTGTGGGTTTATGATCAAGTTTATCTATGAGAAATATTTGAATCTCCTCTGAAATATTTTATGCGTGATTAAGTTATCTTTGCAAGTCTCTTCGAATTATCAGTTTGGTTTGGCCTACTAGATTAATCTTTCTTGCAATGGGAGAAGTGCTTAGCGTTGGTTCAATCTTGCGGTGTCCTTTCCCAATGATAGCAGGGGCAGCAAGGCACGTATTGTATTGTTGTCATCGAGGATAAAAAGATGGGGTTTTTATCATATTGCATGAGTTTATCCCTCTACATCATGTCATCTTGGTTAATGCGTTACTCTATTCTTCATGAACTTAATACTCTAGATGCAAGCAGGAGTCGGTCGATGTGTGGAGTAATAGTAGTAGATGCAGAATCATTTCGATCTACTTGTCACGGATGTGATGCCAATATACATGATCATGCCTAGAAAATCTCATAACTATGCGCTTTTCTATCAATTGCTCGACAGTAATTTGTTCACCCACTGTAATACTTATGCTATCTTGAGAGAAGCCACTAGTGAAACCTATGGTCCCCGGTTCTATCTTTTATCATATAAGTTTTCCATCTACTTCTATTTGCATCTTTTATTTTCCAATCTATATCATAAAAATACCAAAAATATTTATCTTATCTTATTATCTCTATCAGATCTCACTTTTGCAAGTTACCGTGAAGGGATTGACAACCCCTTTATCGCGTTGGTTGCGAGGTTCTTGTTTGTTTGTGTAGGTGCGTGCAACTTTTGAGGATCCTCCTACTAGATTGATACCTTGGTTCTCAAAAACTGAGGGAAATACTTACGCTACTTTTTTGCATCACCTTTTCCTCTTCAAGGGAAAAACCAACGCAAGCTCAAGATGTAGCAAGAAGGATTTCTGGCGCCGTTGCCAGGGAGGTCTTCGCTCAAGTCAAGACATACCAAGTACCCATCACAAACTCATCTCCCTCGCATTACATTATTTGCCATTTGCCTCTCGTTTTCCTCTCCCCCACTTCACCCTTGCCATTTTATTCACCCTCTCTTTCCCGTTTGCATCTCTCTCTCGCTTGCCTTTTGTTTGCTCGTTGTCATGGCCAGCTCGGTCTTTATCCCTTTGTCACCCGACTTTGAAGTCCTTCACTTCAAGCAAAGACAAGGAGAAAATTTAAAAGATGCTTGGTTTAGGATGCTAGAATCTTATCGTATTTGCAATATAGAAGGAGATTTCAAAATTTTACTTCGGAATTTTTACGTTGGGCTAACCATATCCCATAGACAACTCCTTGATTTTGCCACCTAAGGGAGTTTTATTGGAATTGATCCTAGCTTCGCTTATGAAATTATAGAGGGGATAGTACGAGTACTCCCCCTACAAAAAGGATCACCCCTTACTCAAGAAGGAACCCAAATTCTAGAAAAATTATGTGAATTGCAAAAATTTGTTGAACCTCTTAAAAATATTGGTGGGAATATCAACCGCATGAATAATTTGATTACACTTTGCAATAAGCGGTTGGATGCTTTAGATCAAAAGATCTCCGAGCATGAAGGGAAACGTAAGGAGCCTCCCGGATCCGAGCATAACTCCATTAAAAAGATGAATGCCAAAGATGGCAATACTTAGATCTATTCTCGCTTTTATGCCTAGCTAGGGGCGTTAAACAATAGCGCTAGTTGGGAGGCAAACCTATTTTATTTTTGTTTTTTGCTTTTTTTTTACTAATAAATACTTCATCTAGCTTCTGTTTAGATGTGTTTTCATGTTTTAATTAGTGTTTGTGCCAAGTAGAACCTATAGGATAACCTACGGTGATAGTTAATTTGACTCTACTGAAAAATAGAAACTTTGCGCGCATGAAATTAATTTTAGTAATTCACAGAAACGTGCTTTTGCGTTGATTATTTTTGCTGTAGATCAATAGACAAATTGCCCAGGACTTCCTATTTTTGTAGGAGTTTTAGAGTTCCAGAAGTATTCGAAAGTTACAGATTGCTACAGACTGTTATGTTTTTGACAGATTCTGTTTTTCGTGTGTTGTTTGCTTATTTTGATGCATCTATGGCTAGTATAGGGGGGTATGAACCATAGAGAAGTTGGAATACAGTAGGTTTAACACAAATGTAAATAAAGAATGAGTTCATTATAGTACCTTATGTGGTGGTTTTTCTTTCTTGCACTAATGGAGCTTATGAGATTTCCTGTTGAGTTTTGTGTTGTGAAGTTTTCAAGTTTTGGGTAAAGATTTGATGGACTATGGAATAAGGAGTGGAAAGAGCCTAAGCTTGGGGATGCCCATGGAATCCCAAGATATTCAAGGACAGCCAAAAGCCTAAGCTTGGGGATGCCCCAGAAGGCATCCCCTCTTTCGTCTTCCTTTATCGGTAACTTTACTTGGAGCTATATTTTTATTCGCCACATGATATGTGTTTTGCTTGGAGCATCATGTATGATATGAGTCTTTGCTTTTTAGATTTCCACAATCATCCTTGCTGTACACACCTTTTGGGAGAAACCCACATGATTTAGAATTTATTAGAATACTCTATGTGCTTCACTTATATCTTTTGAGCTAGATAGTTTCGCTCTATGTGCTTCACTTATATATTTTCGAGCACGGCGGTGGCTTTATTTTGAAGAAATTGTTGCTCTGTCATGCTTCACTTATATTATTTTGAGAGTCTTTTAGAACAGCATGGTATTTGCTATGGTTATAAATTTGGTCCTGGAATGATGAGCATCCAAGTTAGGTATAATTAAAACTATCATAGAAAGTGCATAAAACACTATGATCAGTTTGATGCTTGATAATTGTTTTGAGATATAAAGGTGGTAATCTTAGAGTCATGCTAGTTGGGTAATTATGAAATTGAGGAATACTTGTGTTGAAGTTGGCAAGTCCCGTAGCATGCACGTATGGTAAAAGTTATGTGACAATTTTGTTGCATGGGGTGCTCTTTTAATTGTCTTCCTTATGAGTGGAGGTCGGGATCGCGCGATGGTTAACTCCTACCAACCTTTCCCCTAGGAGCATGCGTAGTAGTACTTTGCTTCGAGGGCAAGTAGACTTTTGCAATAAGTAAATGAGTTCTTTATGACTAATGTGAGTCCATGGATATACGCACACTCACCCTTCCACTTTGTTAGCCTTTATTATGCCACGCAAACCTTCGCCGGTATCATGCACCCATTATTTACCTTCCTCAAAACAGCCACCATACCTACCTATTATGGCATTTCCATAGCCATTTCGAGATATATTGCCATGCAACTCTCCACTGTTTCGTTTATTATGACACGCTCCATCATTGTCATATTACTCATTGCATGATCATGTAGTTGACATTGTATTTGTGGCAAGGCTACCTTCATAATTTTTCATACATGTCACTCTTGATTCATTGCATATCCCGGTACACTGCCGGAGGCATTCACATAGAGTCATATTTTGTTCTAAGTATTGAGTTGTAATTCTTGAGTTGTAATTCAATAAAAGTGTGATGATCTTCATTATTAGAGCATTGTCCCAAGTGAGGAAAGGATGATTTATACTATGATTCCCCCACGAGTCGGGATGAGACTTCAGACTTTATAAAAAAGAGGCCAAAGAAGCCCATATAAAAAAAGAGGCCAAAGAAGCCCACCAAATAAAAAATGAGAGAAAAGAGAGAAGGGGCAATGCTACTATCTCTTTTACACACTTGTGCTTCAAAATAGCACCATGATCTTCATGATAGAGAGTCTCCTATGTTGTCACTTTCATATACTAGTGGGAATTTTTCATTATAGAACTTGGCTTGTATATTCCAATGATGGGCTTCCTCAAAAATGCCCTAGGTCTTCGTGAGCAAGCAAGTTGGATGCACACCCACTTGTCATGCTGGGTGACTCTAGGTCTTCTATACTCCGGGTGGTTTCCTGTATGGTCGAATGACTCCATCCAGGTCTTATGTACAGGAAACCATACAGGATGTCCTTGCTGGTGTGCTTTGAATGTCCTTGCTTCTAGAGTAATGACCTTGATAGGGCATGTAGATCAGGTCTATGACCCTACCCTAGGTCTATGGCATCATCATTAACCCCCGAACGGATTGAGGTCCGAGTGAAAAGAAAGTTGAAGTTGGCCCTGCCTTGACTCTTGTGCTTCACAGGTGTTCATACTAAGTTCGGGGTCCATGCTGAAACTGTGGATTCATTTTAGTCGCCTTGATCAATTTAGAGGTCGTCGCGTGAACTTATTTTGGCACTCTTCGAGTGTTGCTATGACGCAAAATCTTTGGCGCGATTGGTTACTGCGGTTCCCGGATCTCACAGGATTCGAAAATTTGGGGAAGCGCACCAGGCGGAGCGCACCGCAGTAAACAGGGCGGATAGATAGGGGTGCCTCGATTTCTGTGCCACCTTTTTCACCACGTATCTGGTGCGCAACTGTTGCAGGATTTGATGGGATCACTCAGGCCCACGTGTCAGCCACTCAGAAGTAGGCCCTTAAAAGGTGTCAAGGCCGATGCGTCTGCACAGTGCGCTCCCATTCCCCTACTTCTTCCTTCGCTTCTCCACCGCATGCTCTGTCTCCCTCGACGCTACCGCTCCGCAAGTGCGCAGCCCGCCACCATGGTGATGGATAAGACGGCGGCACTGGAGCACGCAAAGAAAGCAACAGCGTCGGCAAAGGGCAAGAAAATTAATCGGGGATCATCGTCGAAGTCCAGGCTGCCACTTGGTTGGATTTAGGGAGATTGGATCTGATCCACGCTCCAGCCAGAGGATCTGGTAGATCTGGCTGCCACGGGCGTGATCGCCGCCGGGGTTGCGAGGCTGCCGGGGGACGAGATAGAACCTCAGCAGCGGGCGGGTGAGTATGTCCTCCTTGCCACCCATGTCGACCGTGGCTGCTCCCTTCCTCCGCATCCTTTCTTTGGAGGTTTTCTGAGCTTTTTCGGTGCTTGGCTTCACCACTTCTCTCACAATACCATCACGTATCTTGCTGCGTTCGTGTCTATGTGCGAGAACTTCTTGGGTTGTCGAATGCACTGGGGTCTCTTCAAACACATTTTCACAGTCCGCTCTCAAACCGTGAAGAAGGCAAATCCGAGTGATGAGAGGACGCACGTGATCCAGATGTGTGGGGGTTTAGGGATCCATATGAGGAAGAGAAGCACCTTTCCCCCTATGACACTTCGTGAGTCGGATAGGGGCTGGCAATCGACCTGGTTCTACTGCCAGGACATTGCGACCCCCGGTCAGTCGACCGGCCTTCCTCCCTTTACCCTAGATCGAGCCCAGCAACCATCTTCACTGATTGTGACCGCAGCGGAGAGAGTGGAGACGGATATGTTGGTCGAGAGGGTAGTTCAGTTGGTTCATCAGGGTGTAATTGGCATGGATTTATTGGAGGTGTTTCTTAGTCGACGCATCCATCAGCTCCAAGCCTGTGACCACTCGATGTGGATGTACTCGGGCTCCAATGACATTGCTTGGGTCCACCCAGAGGAGGTTCCCGATGAGATGGTGGCCCTGTGGCTGAAGAGTATTACCGGAAACAAATATAATCCTAGGGGGGCTAGGAGAGTCGATCCATTCGACGCTGACAACCAGCCAGACAAGGTCTGATCCTTGTTACCGAGTGTACTTCATTCTGTCTTGCAACTGTCTCTGAATCTGACTGATGTTTGGTTAACTTCTTGCCTTGCAGGTTTATACTGAGATGTATTCGATGCCGAACGGGGAACAAGCCCAAGAGCAACTCTAGGAGGGAGCGGATAGCATAGCAGAGAGCGTCGACTGGCAATCTCCTGACAATGAAGATGAGGAAGAGAGTAATGAGTCGGACGACCAAGAAGAGGAGGTCGACTCACCACCTCGCACAGAGCATCGATCCAAGCAGTTTCCTGATCCAGCGGGTGGGCGTAACAAAGCTGTGGCTCCGAGCATGCAAGTGCATAAGCACACTCGACTCGACTCCGGAGCCGTCAGAGAAGGTCGCCAAGCAGCCCAAGGTCGCCCCTTCAAAGTTTCGGAAGACCTTGCCCAAGATCAAGATGGATGTTCCTCTTGCTTCTGCTGAGTGTTCTATCTTTCTGTGTTTTCCTACTGACTCATACTTCTGCTCTAACTGAGTGGATTATGAACATTTCAGTGCTGCAACTTCCGAGACCTCCGTGGATATTGACAAGGCCCAAGATGATGAAGAGACTAATGATGCTGCTACTTCCAAAGCTGGTACGATCTTGTAACCTTGAACTTGTTTTGTCGACTGGATTGTCGGTCGATTGAGCCCTTATGGTTGCATTTTGTTGTAGCTCCGCGGGACGTCATTGAGCTTCCAGACGACAATGAAGAAGTGCCTCTGAAAAATACGGGAAGGAGGGGCAGGGCTTCAAGCAGGAGGACGGCCATAGGCCAGGGGCCTCAGTCGACATCAGCACCGGCAATGGTGGTCCAATGATCCGGAGATCCGGCTCGGGCTAATGTTTCTTTTGCCAATCCGGTGTTGACTGACCGTCCCTCGGTGTCGACTGCTCAAGTATCTGCTTCGCCTGCACAACTCCATACTTCAGATCCTGTGATTACTCCGACTGTGCTGCCGTCATCGCTCTTTGCTGCACATCACACTCCAGACGACCCGGTGGGTGCCGCCAGCGCAGCTCTACTCCAAGCAAACCTTATGATGGAGCAGATGAAGGTGGTGCATGAGGCCAGTCAGGCTGCCTACAATGCCAGCTCTACTCTGCACGTCAATGTAACACCCACGATGCGGCTATATCTCCCATGTGTCGAAGCACAACTTAGAGGCATAGCCGCATTGTGGTTTTGTCTCAAGAAGGGTCATCTTCACACAATCCCATGTAATGAACAAGAATGGGATAAAGAGTTGGCTTACAATTTCCACTTCACACAATGAACATATAATTCAAACGTCATTCAGAGTACACACATGGTCCGACTACCGATGAAGCCAAAAGAAAAGAAGATAACCCAACTGCTAGATCCCCGATCGTCCCAACTGGGCTCCACTACTGATCATCAAGAAACAAAACATAGTAACGACCAAAGTCTTCATCAAACTCCCATCTGAGGTCGGTTGCATCACTTGCACTAGTATCATCGGCACCTGCAACTGTTGTGATAGTATCTGGTGAGTCATGAGGACTCAGCAATCCCATTACCATGGGTATCAAGACTAGAAAAGCTTAATGGGAAAGGAATGGGTAAAGTGGTGAGGTTGTAGTAGCGACTAAGCATATATGGTGGCTAACATATGCAAATAAGAGCGAGAAGAGAAGCAACGGAATGGTCGTGAAGCTAGCAATGATCAAGAAGTGATCCTGAACTCCTACTTACGTCAAACATAACCCAAAACCGTGTTCACTTCCCAGAATCCGCTGAAAAGAGACCATCACGGCTACACATGCGGTTGATGCGTTTTAATTCGGATCTGGTGTCAAGTTCTCTACAACCGGACATTAACAAATTCCCATCTGCCATGTAACCGCGGGCACGGCTTTCAAAAGTTTATACCCTGCAGGGGTGTCCCAACTTAGCCCATCATAAGCTCTCACGGTCAATGAAGGATATTCCTTCTCCCAGGAAGACCCGATCAGACTCGGAATCCCGGTTACAAGACATTTCAACAATGGTAAAACAAGACCAGCAAGACCACCCGACTGTGCCGACAAATCCCGATAGAAGCTGCACATATCTCGTTCTCAGGGCACACCGGATGAGTAGTCCGTACAACTAAAACCAGACTTCGAGTTTCCCCGAGGTGGCGCTACAAAGGGCTCTAGTTTGGACCAGCACTCAGAGGAGCACTGGCCCGGGGGGTAAATAAAGATGACCCTTGAGTCTGCAGAACCCAAGGGAAAAAGGCTTAGGTGGCAAATGTTAAAACCAATGTTGAGCCTTGCTGGAGGAGTTTTATTCAAAGCAAACTGTCAAGGGGGTCCCATAAATCACCCAACCGTGTAAGGAACGCAAAACCAAGAAACATAACACCGGTATGACGGAAACTAGGGCGGCAAGAGTGGAACAAAACACCAGGCATAAGGCCGAGTCTTCCACCCTTTACCAAGTATATAGATGCATTAATTAAATAAGAGATATTGTGATATCCCAACATAATCATGTCCATCATGGAGCAATCTTCAACTTCACCTGCGGCTAACAATGCTATAAGAGGGGCTGAGCAAAAGCGGTAACATGGCCAAGCAATGGTTTGCTAGGAAGGGTGAAAAAGGTTAGAGGTTGACATGGCAATTTGGGAGGCTTGAAGAACAAGTGATAGGTAGCACAGCATAGCGACAGAACGAATCAACTACCATACCAATGATAGAAGTGATATCCAGGGTAGCGAACATCTTGCCTGAAATCCTGCAAGGAAGAAAAACGAGTCCATGAAGAAGACAAACTGACGTAGTCGAACGAATCCTCACAACTCCGAAACAAAACCGAAGCTAACGAGAGAAGCAAACCAGAATGAAGCAAACAACATGGTAAACACACAAGCATAAACATGTCATGATGCACAATCAAGTGTGATGCACGTCCGTTTTAAAGAGGCATGGCATGGCAAAGTGCAACAAACAATACTACAAGTTAAGTGGAGCTCAATATGCAACGAGTTGCATATTGACAAAACACCACATTGACATATTTAGTTTAATCTCGTTTAAGCTACCAAACAATATTAAATGTTGTTAAACATGGCAAGAGGTGAAGCATAATTAAACTACCTATCTAGGCAAGTTTAAATGAGGCCGGAACAACAAACAACAATTCCGGAAAATCCCCATATGTCATTTAGCAATTTTAAAGCAAGCAACAATTTTAAACATTTTAAATGTTGTTATCATGATGCGGATGACATATGCAAATCTTATGCAATTTTATGAAAATGTTGACATGAGCATGTTATGAAGCATTTGGTCACCATGGCGGAACAAAACGGGTGCCACGGCAACGAATCCGAAAATGATGCCACGGCAACATATCGGTTCCGGTAGCTCACGGAGATACGGTGCAAAAGGAAGTGAGCGTGGGCGAGTCATGCAAGATGGTGGGGTGCTCCCAGTTACCGGGTTCCCACGGGTCGACGGCATGGAAAACGAGGAGGAACGTGCATGAAACAAATGGGCACGATGCAAACATACGGTTCATCTTATACAACATGCATTCATTCACGGGCATCGTCTCGGCGTTATACCTTCGAAGCGAGCATTTTCGGGGTGGAACGAGTTCGGTGCAATGAAGAGGAAGTAGACGTTCTCGCAGCGGTCGTAGTGGAAGTAGTTGTACACGTTCGTTTCAAAGAGGCTCTTAATGAATCCAACATCTTCGGGGCGACGGTAGTGGAAGTAGTGGAAGTAGTGGTACATGTCCTGAAGAGGGACTTGACGCATCCGATGTCTCCGGGGTTGTCGTGGTACTTGCGGTCTCGGTGACGGTAGTTATTCACGGGTCGTAGACGTTCCAAGGTACTTGACGCGTCAGCAGGTGTAGTCGTACATGGTTTCCGTAGCAACATGTCCATGATGGCCAAACAAACCAAATAGCGACCGAAGGCAGCAGGGTGCGAGGCAAAGCTCGAGCGGTGGGAATGCCATGGGCGTGCAACAGAGCAAAGGGGGCGACGGGGCTCATGGGCGGCATGGACGGGCAGAAAGCGCTCAGGATCGAGCTCCTCTCGATCCAGAGCATGGATGCGGCCGCGGGACGAAGGTGGAGGACTAGCGAGGTCGGTGGCTTAGGCCTCCATGGGGCGGCGAAGGACGAAGTGGCCGGCATCGGCCTTGGCACAAAGCAGGGGAGGCGGAGCTCCTGCTCGGGGAGAAGCTGCGAGGGGAACCATGTGGACGAAGATGAGACGGGGATCTGGGCGGCGGGAGCCCATCTCCGATGATTGTGGCGGTGCTGGAGCGAGAACGAACGCAGGGGGAGGCAGAGAAGCTCACGTCCATGGCTTCGCAGGGGACTTGGCGCGGCGACGGCGAACTGGGGTCACCGCGATCCGAAGCAACAGAGTCGAACTCGACCCGATCCAGTCTATACGAGACGCCTGGCTCGCCCTTGATGCTGAGGAGGGGCGGAGCAGAGGAGGAGGCGAACGGGCGTGGGGAAGACAGCAAGGCGGTCGAAGGGGTCTCGCTCCTCTCTCTTTCTCTGTAGATGGGGGCACGAGCAAGGGAGAGGGAGAGATAGAGAGGAGGGAGTGGCGGCGCAAGGGAGGAGAGCAGGGTGCGGGCTAGGGTTAGAGCTGTGGGGGCGCCGACTGGGCTGGTGGAACGGGCCGGTCTGGTTGGTCAGGCCCAAGAGGCCGGCTGGGCTGGCTCCTCTCTTCACTTAATACAGAGAAAAGGAAAGGAAAGGGAAGAAAAGAAAAGGTTAGAGAAAGAGCTTGGGCATGGGGATTATTTTCCCTGACTCACAAAAATGAGCTTGACCCAAGAAAAATGGAGTGGGCAAGATTGAAAGAATTAAATTCAAAGTCATTTGAATTTAATTCAAATGGTTTGAACAAGGACTAGTATTTAGAAGTGTCCAAAAATGTTGAGAATTTTGGTGGGGCTCCGATAAACAGAGAAAGAATTATTGACAAGGTTTTGAGGTCAACTCGGAGCAAAAAAGGCATGGGATTTATTTTGCATGTGTGTTATGGTGATTCCCAAAGAATGGAATACTTTGGTATAGCTCCCTAATATTGGAGGATATGTTATAAAGAGAAGTCACCCTTCCCTCGATTTAAATGGATCAAAGATCCATACAACTTATTAAAAGAGTTGTAAAATTAATGATATGATGGCATGATGACATGATGCAATGCAAATGATGCTAAGAAGAATGCAGCAAACAAATACATCGCACGGCAAAACTCGGAATAGCTGGAAGTCTTCTGGAGCGTCGGTCTTGGGGCGTTACAACACTCCACCACTACAAGAGGATCTCGTCCCGAGATCTAGGATGGCACCGGAGAGAAATGGAAGAGGAAGAGAAGAGGTTAAACTAAGTTTCTTCTTTGACAAAAGAGTGAAACCAAAGAACCTTGAGAGGTTGAAAAGTTGAAAGAAAGAACACAATGGAGTTGAACACAATTGAGAGCAGTGCGGTAGAAAATAGAAACAAGGAACACCATGTGAACCTTGGAGGTTGCAAAGCTATGAATGACGAGCACAAAGAACAAGAAGGAATTGAAACCACTCTGGTTGAAACGAGATAAGAATGAATAAGAATGTTATAATTTGTACAGTACTCCGACTGAAAATGGAAGGAATTAACATGAACTTGAGAAGATGGGATGATACTTGATGAAATCAACAACACACTGCCTCCGGAACTATTGAAAGAATGGCACAATGGGTAAGAAGGATTTCAGATAGCAATCCGGTAGAAAAGAGAGGCAAAACTTGATAAGATGAAAATAACTTGAAAAAAAAGACATGACACTCCGGTTAAATGGATGAGCAAGAAAATAACGTGATCTTGACAAAACGAGGTGATGGGTGAAGAGAGCAACATCACAATGCCTCTGGAACGAAAGAATAGAAGCTAGATTGTTGGGATAAAGGGACGGAGAAGAAAATGACAACTTTTGCCACAAATGCACTTGGAAAGCATCCTTGCAAAGCAGGATTTAATGGAGTTGTTGGAAAATCAACAACGAAAAGCACAAGCTTGTTGTGGGCTTATGGAAAACATCTCAAAATTATGAGGTGACAACCGGCCACTAACGGAAACAATTGCTTGCTTGAGATCAACGAAGAGATGAAAAACCTCTTTCACCGAGAAGGATATGGAGAAAGCTTGGATCATTGATAAGCACCACAAATAGCAACATCCCCAATGGAAGGCTTTAGGTGAAATATAACCCAAGATACTCCAACAAAGTAATTGCTGGGTTGAAAAGATCTCATGATCGAAGAGAAAAATGATGGTTTTTAAAATATCTCATTCTCAACAACTTGTGAATCATGAAACGTGAAGGGAAATTATAAAGAATGACCTAACACCATCTCAAAAGATAAGGTAGAAAGAATTGCACTTTGGAATGCAAGATGAAGAATGCTTGAACTCCTCTGGAAAGAATCTTGATGAACACTTCGAGAAGGAATTAAATCCTTGATGAACCACCATGTAGAACCTCCATGAAGAACTCCGGTAATAAAAGGATGATAAAAAGAAAGAAAAGTTGAAAACACAAGGTGAAGCCTTGCGATGATTTAGAAGGAGCTACGAAATGAGTAAACTTTGAACTCCGGGCAAGAAATATGAATAACTTGGAACCGAGAATTACTTCCTGATGAACAAACTCCAGAAGAAGGAATTAATCACCTGGATGAAACAAGAATAAGAATTATGTCATGCCTATCCTTCATCAATTTAAATTGATGAGAAGCAATGGATTTGGCATACTACTTATTCTCGTAGAAAGGATTAAAAGAGATATAGCGCAAACTTGAGAAGAGACTTCAATGAACCGCCGGTAGGATTGGAAAGAACGAATGAATCTGTATGATAACGAAGGAAGAGAACTCTTGAACGAACCACCATAAGAATCTGAAAATCAAAGTAGCAAAGGCACAATTCACCGAGAAGAATTTGAAAACGAATGAAGATACTTGAGGGGATATAGATACAAGTGAACGAATATATGACGAGCTGATTACAGAATACTTGAATGATGCACCGGTAAGATTTGGAGAATGAGATCTGAAAGCTTGAATGAATAATTCTGAGATGATGGGCTCCGGAGAATCAAACTGAAAAGACTCCTAAAATTCTCCGGATGGGTGAAAAGAATTCTCACAATCGAAAGCAATTATGAGAGGATGGCATCACGCTAGAACCATGAATCTTCAAGAGAACGGACAAGATTTAAGAGAACCTCTTCTTCGGTCTTCACATGCTGAGAATGATGATGAGAACCACCATGAATTGTTGAGGCACTCCGGAATGACAATTTGAAAGGTTGAACCAACAATGAAAGAATTTGAAAGATCTTGGAGAAAGACATTTGACTGATGATAATTCATTCTTACATCAAACTTTGAAATGAATTTGGGAATAGCTCCGGGGAAATTAGGAGAGTCAGGTAAGATCCTGGAAAAAGACCTGTGGGTTAGGGCCTACTCACAAGGAAACATCATTGACCGATTTTAAAGAGAGATTGCACCGGTTGAATTAAATGACTTGAATGAGATAATAATCTCAAAATAGTTTGAATGGATTGATAATGGAGACACAAATCTTCTGAGATATCTTCGGCACTTCGGATATGAATAGAGAGAGGTGAACGATTAAGAGAGTCTTGGATAAGAAATACACATGGGAAGATATGCGAAACAAAAGTAAGAGATATGATCAACTCCGAAGCTTGAATTGGATCCACCGGAGAAGAAAAGAGAACGAAGAATAATAAACTTGAAGCTCCCTTAGTATCTTCTTGAGAATCACCGGATAAGAACATTGATTGAAAAGAGTGAAGAGAGTTCACTTGAATACAAGGATACATGATTAAGAAATCTGAGTCCTTGAAGAAAAAGGGTGGGAGGGCGGGAAAACAAAGGCAACTTGTGACAGATGGAATGGATACCATTGAGAAAACTTAGAATTGATCTTGCGAATGTTGAAATGTTCGGATCCACTTGAAGAGAAGCACGCCGGTTGGAAAATAATTAACATGACAACCTCAATGATCAAGAAGGATTAGTATTCACATAGCAATATGAGAACACCGTTTAGGAAAGGTATGGATTCAACATTTTACTTCGAAGCAACTTGAATACCACAAATAAAATAAAACAAAAGATTTGGCTTGCAGAATAAGCCGGAACAAACATATGATAGAGATTTCATTCGAAGTTTTCATGGTGGGGCCCACACGTGCTCGATTGTACAGCACCATCATGTACAAGGCAGTGCACATGACATACGAAGCGTCCCCGAACCAGCATAGCCAAGGGTTCTTTAAGACACAATGAGACCACTGTAAAAACGACCGTGGATAGGCGGACCACTAGACGTCGAACCCCAATCTCATATCATGCATCTGTCGAAAAGAAAAAAAACTAGAGCTACTTGAATTCCCACCTATAAAACTCCTGAAACTTTCTGGTTATGGAATCTGGTGTTGGGGATACAGGGGAAGCAATATATATCTCACCCAAAACTAACAATACCTACATCCAAGCTGTATCCATCCGTCAACACATAACCAAGAAACCTTTGGAAATCGTGTACCTCAACCTTCGAAAAGCATCCGTTATACGAGCTATGGCAATACTGAAGGAAATATGCCCTAGAGCAATAATAAAGTTATTATTTATTTCCTTATTTCATGATAAATATTTACTATTCATGCTAGAATTGTATTAACCGGAAACATAATACATGTGTGAATACATAGACAAACTGAGTGTCACTAGTATGCCTCTACTTGACTAGCTCATTAATCAAAGATGGTTATGTTTCCTAGCCATGGACAAAGAGTTGTCATTTGATTAATGACATCACATCATTAGGTGAATGATCTGATTGACTTGACCCATTCCGTTAGCATAGCACCCGATCGTTTAGTATATTGCTATTGCTTTCTTCATGACTTATACATGTTCCTATGACTATGAGATTATGCAACTCCCGTTTACCGGAGGAACACTTTGTGTGCTACCAAACGTCACAACGTAACTGGGTGATTATAAAGGTGCTCTACAGGTGTCTCCGAAGGTACATGTTGGGTTGGCGTATTTCGAGATTAGGATTTGTCACTCCGATTGTCGGAGAGGTATCTCTGGGGCCTCTCGGTAATACACATCACTTAAGCCTTGCAAGCATTGCAACTAATGAGTTAGTTGCGAGATGATGTATTATGGAACGAGTAAAGAGACTTGCCGGTAACAAGATTGAACTAGGTATTGAGATACCGACGATCGAATCTCGGGCAAGTAACATACCGATGACAAAGGGAACAACGTATGTTGTTATGCGGTCTGACCGATAAAGATCTTCGTAGAATATGTGGGAACCAATATGAGCATCCAGGTTCCGCTATTTGTTATTGACCGGAGACGTGTCTTGGTCATGTCTACATTGTTCTCGAACCCGTAGGGTCCGCACGCTTAAGGTTTCGATGACAGTTATATTATGAGTTTATGAGTTTTGATGTACCGAAGGAGTTCGGAGTCCCGGATGAGATCGGGGACATGACGAGGAGTCTCGAAATGGTCGAGACGTAAAGATCGATATATTGGACGACTATATTCAGAGTTCGGAAAGGTTCCGAGTGATTCGGGTATTTTTCGGAGTACCGGAGAGTTACGGGAATTCGCCGGGGAGTATATGGGCCTTATTGGGCCATACGGGAATAGAGGAGAGAGGCCAAAAGGAAGGAGGTCTGCGCCCCCCCTCTGGTCCGAATTGGACAAGGGGGGCAGCCCCCTTTTCCTTCTCCCTCTCCTCCTCTTTCCTTCTCTCCTACTCCAACAAGGAAAGGAGGAGTCCTACTCCCCCCCCCCCTTGGCGCGCCTCCTCCCTAGGCCGGCCGCCTCCCCCCTTGCTCCTTTATATACGGGGGCAGGGGGACACCCCATAGACACAACAAATTGATCCTTTAGATCTCTTAGCCGTGTGTGGTGCCCCCCTCCACGATAATCCACCTCGATAATATCGTAGCGGTGCTTAGGCGAAGCCCTGCATCGGTAGAACATCAAGATCGTCACCATGCCGTCGTGCTGACGGAACTCTCCCTCGACACTCGGCTAGATCGGAGTTCGAGGGACGTCATCGAGCTGAACGTGTGCTAGAACTCGGAGGTGCCGTAGTTTCGGTGCTTGATCGGTCAGGCCGTGAAGACGTACGACTACATCAACCGCGTTGCTCTAACGCTTCCGATTTCGGTCTACGAGGGTACGTGGACAACACTCTCCCTTCTCGTTGCTATGCATCACCATGATCTTGCGTGTGCGTAGGAAATTTTTGAAATTACTACGTTCCCCAACAGTGGCATCCGAGCCTGGTTTTATGCATAGATGTCATATGCATGAGTAGAACACAAGTGAGTTGTGGGCGATATAAGTCATACTGCTTACCAGCATGTCATATTTTGGTTCAGCAGTATTGTGAGATGAAGCGGCCCGGACCGACATTACGCGTATGCTTACGCGAGACTGGTTTCACCGCCACGAGCACTAGTTGCTTAAAGGTGACCGGCGGGTGTCTGTCCCTCTCACTTTAGTTGAACCGAGTGTGGCTACGCCCGGTCCTTGCGAAGGTTAAAACAACACCAACTTAATAAACTATTGTTGTGGTTTTGATGCGTAGGTAAGAACAATTCTTTCTCAGCCCGTAGCAGCCACGTAAAATTTGCAACAACAAAGTAGAGGACGTCTAACTTGTTTTTGCAGGGCATGTTGTGATGTGATATGGTCAAGACATGATGCTAAATTTTATTGTATGAGATGATCATGTTTTGTAACCGAGTTATCGGCAACTGGCAGGAGCCATATGGTTGTCTCTTTATTGTATGCAATGCAATTGCCATGTAATGCTTTACTTTATCACTAAGCGGTAGCGATAGTCGTAGAAGCATAAGATTGGCGAGACGACAACGATGCCACGATGGAGATCAAGGTGTCGCGCCGGTGACAATGGTGATCATGACGGTGCTTCGAAGATGGAGATCACAAGCACAAGATGATGATGGCCATATCATATCACTTATATTGATTGCATGTGATGTTTATCTTTTAAGCATCTTATCTTGCTTTGATTGACGGTAGCATTATAAGATGATCCCTCACTAAATTATCATAGTAAAAGCGTTCTCCCTGAGTATGCACCGTTGCGAAAGTTCTTCGTGCTGAGACACCACGTGATGATCGGGTGTGATGGGCTCTACATTCAAATACAACGGGTGCAAAACAGTTGCACACGCGGAATACTCAGGTTAAACTTGATGAGCCTAGCATATAACAGATATGGCCTCGGAACACAGAGACCGAAAGGTCGAGCGTGAATCATATAGTAGATATGATCAACATACTAATGTTCACCGTTGAAACTACTCCATCTCACGTGATGATCGGACATGGTGTAGTTGATATGGATCACGTAATCACTTAGAGGATTAGAGGGATGTCTTTCTAAGTGGGAGTTCTTAAGTAATATGATTAATTGAACTTAATTTATCATGAACTTAGTCCTGGTAGTATTTTGCAAATTATGTTGTAGATCAATAGCTCACGTTGTTGCTTCCCTATGTTTTTATATGTGTTCCTAGAGAAAACTAAGTTGAAAGATGTTAGTAGCAATGATGCGGACTTGGTCCGTGATCTGAGGTTTATCCTCATTGCTGCACAGAAGAATTATGTCCTTGATGCACCGCTAGGTGACAGACCTATTGCAGGAGCAGATGCAGACGTTATGAACGTTTGGCTAGCTCAATATGATGACTACTTGATAGTTTTGTGCACCATGCTTTATGGCTTAGAATCGGGACTTCAAAGACGTTTTGAACGTCATGGACCATATGAGATGTTCCAGGAGTTGAAGTTAATATTTCAAGCAAATACCCGAGTTGAGAGATATGAAGTCTCCAACAAGTTCTATAGCTAAAAGATGGAGGAGAATCGCTCAACTAGTGAGCATGTGCTCAGATTGTCTGGGTACTACAATCGCTTGAATCAAGTGGGAGTTAATCTTCCAGATAAGATAGTGATTGACAGAATTCTCTAGTCACCACCACCAAGTTAGTAGAACTTCGTGATGAACTATAATATGCAAGGGATGATGAAAACAATTCCCAAGCTCTTCGCGATGCAAAAATCGGCGAAGGTAGAAATCAAAGAAAAACATCAAAGTGTTGATGGTGGACAAGATCACTAGTTTCAAGAAAAAGGGCAAAGGGAAGAAGGGGAACTTCAAGAAGAACAGCAAGCAAGTTGCTGCTCAAGTGAAGAAGCCCAAGTCTGGACCTAAGCCTAAGACTAAGTGATTCTACTGCAAAGGGACTGGTCACTGGAAGTGGAACTACCCCAAGTATTTGGCGGATAAGAAGGATGGCAAAGTGAACATAGGTATATTTGATATACATGTTATTGATGTGTACTTTACTAGTGTTTATAGCAACCCCTTGGTATTTGATACTGGTTCAGTTGCTAAGAGTAGTAACTCGAAATGGGAGTTGCAGAATAAACAGAAACTAGTTGAGGGTGAGGTGACGATGTGTGTTGGAAGTAGTTCCAAGATTGATATGATCATCATCGCACACTCCCTATACTTTCGGGATTAGTGTTGAACCTAAATAAGTGTTATTTGGTGTTTGCGTTGAGCATGAATGTGATTTGATCATGTTTATTGCAATACGGTTATTCATGTAAGTTAGAGAATAATTGTTGTTCTGTTTACATCAATAAAACCTTCTATGGTCATACACCCAATGAAAATTGTTTTGTTGGATCTCGATCGTGTGATACACATATTCATAATATTGAAGCCAAAAGATGTAAAGTTAATAATGATAGTGCAACTTATTTGTGGCACTGCCGTTTAGGTCATATTGGTGTAAAGCGCATGAAGAAACTCCATGCTGATGGGCTTTTGGAATCACTTGATTATGAATCACTTGATGCTTGCGAACCATGCCTCATGGGCAAGATGACTAAGACTCCGTTCTCCGGAACAATGGAGCGAGCAACAGATTTGTTGGAAATAATACATACTGATGTATGCGATCCAATGAGTGTTGATGCTCGTGGCAAGTATCGTTATTTTCTGACCTTCACAGATGATTTGAGCAGATATGGGTATATCTACTTAATGAAACACAAGTCTGAAACATTTGAAAAGTTCAAAGAATTTCAGAGTGAAGTGGAGAATCATCGTAACAAGAAAATAAAGTTTCTACGATCTGATCGTGGAGGAGAATATTTGAGTTACGAGTTTGGCCTTCATATAAAACAATGTGGAATAGTTTCACAGCTCACGCCACATGGAACACCACAACGTAATGGTGTGTCCGAACGTCATAACCGCACTTTATTGGATATGGTGCGATCTATGATGTATCTTACCGATTTACCACTATCGTTTTGGGGTTATGCATTAGAGACAGTTGCATTCACTTTAAATAGGGCACCATCAAAATCCGTTTGAGACGACGCCTTATGAACTGTGGTTTGGCAAGAAACCAAAGTTGTCGTTTCTTAAAGTTTGGGACTGCGATGCTTATGTGAAAAAGTTTCAACCTGATAAGCTCGAACCCAAATCGGAGAAGTGCGTCTTCATAGAATACCCAAAGGAAACTATTGGGTACACCTTCTATCACAGATCCGAAAGCAATATATTCATTGCTAAGATGGATCCTTTCTAGAGAAGGAGTTTCTCTCGAAAGAAGTGAGTGGGAGAAAAGTAGAACTTGATAAGGTAATAGTACCTTCTCCTGAATTGGAAAATAGTTCATCGCTGAAATCAGTTCCAGTGATTCCTACACCAATTAGTGACAAAGCTAATGATGATGATCATGAAACTTCAGATCAAGTTATTACAGAACCTCGTAGGTCTTCCAGAGTATGGTCCGCACCAGAGTGGTACGGTAATCCTGTTCTGGAAGTCATGTTACTAGACCATGATGAACCTACGAACTATGAGGAAGCGATGATGAGCCCAGATTCCGCGAAATGGCTGGAGGCCATGAAATCTGAGATAGGATCCATGTATAAGAACAAAGTGTGGACTTTGGTGGACTTGCCCGATGATCGGCAATCCGTAGAAAATAAATGGATCTTCAAGAGGAAGACGGACGTTGATAGTAGTGTTACTATCTACAAAGCTCGAATTGTCGCAAAAGGTTTTTGACAAGTTCAAGGTGTTGAATATGATGAGATTTTCTCACTCGTAACGATGCTTAAGTCTGTCCGAATCATGTTAGCAATTGCCACATTTTATGAAATCTGGCAAATGGATATCAAAACTGTGTTCCTGAATGGATTTCTGGAAGAAGAGTTGTATATGATGCAACCAGAAGGTTTTGTCAATCCGAAAGGTGCTAACAAAATGTGAAAGCTCCAAAGATCCATCGATGGACTAGTGCAAGCATCTAGGAGTTGGAATATACGCTTTGATGAGTTGATCAAAGCATATAGTTTTATACAGACTTTTGGAAAGGTCTGTATTTACAAGAAAGTGAGTGGGAGCACTACAGCCTTTCTGATAAGTATATGGGAATGACATATTGTTGATCGGAAATGATGTAGAATTTTCTGGAAAGCATAAAGAAGTGTTTGAAAGGAGTTTTTCAAAGAAAGACCTCGGTAAAGATGCTTACACATTGAGCATCAAGATCTATATAGATAGGTCAAGACGCTTGATAAGATTTTTCAATGAGTACATACCTTGATAAGATTTTGAACTAGTTCAAAATGGAACAGTCAAAGAAGGTGTTCTTGCCTGTGTTGCAAGGTGTGAAGTTGAGTAAGACTCAAAACCCGACCATGGCAGAAAATAGAAAGAGAATGAAAAATCATTCCCTATGCCTCGGTCATAGGTTCTATAAAGTATGTTATGCTGTGTACCAGACCTATTGTATACCTTGCTCTGAGTTTGGCAAAGGAATACAATTTTGATCTAAGAGCAGATCACTAGACAGCGGTCAAGAATATCCTTGGTGAGGACTAAGGAGATGTTTCTCGATTATGGAGGTGATAAAAAGAGCCCATCGTAAAGAGTTACATCGGTGCAAGCTTTTACACCGATCCAGATGACTCTAAGTCTCAATCTGGATACATATTGAAAGTGGGAGCAATTAGCTAGAGTAGATCCGTGCAGAGCATTGTAGACATAGAATATTTGCAAAATACATACGGCTCTGAATGTGATAGACCCGTTGACTAAACTTATCTCACGAGCAAAACATGATCATACCTTAGTACTCTTTGGGTGTTAATCACATAGCAATGTGAACTAGATTATTGACTCTAGTAAACCCTTTGGGTGTTGGTCACATGACGATGTGAACTATGGGTGTTAATCACATACAGATATGAATATTGGTGTTGAATCACATGATGATGTGAACTAGATTATTGACTCTAGTGCAAGTGGGAGACTGAAGGAAATATGCCCTAGAGGCAATGATAAAGTTATTATTTATTTCCTTATTTCATGAAAAATGTTTATTATTCATGCTAGAATTGTATTAACCGGAAACATAATACATGTGTGAATACATAGACAAACTGAGTGTCACTAGTATGCCTCTACTTGACTAGCTCATTAATCAAAGATGGTTATGTTTCCTAGCCATGGACAAAGAGTTGTCATTTGATTAATGAGATCACATCATTAGGTGAATGATGTGATTGACTTGACCCATTCTGTTAGCATAGCACCCGATTGTTTAGTATATTGTTGTTGCTTTCTTCATGACTTATACATGTTCCTATGACTATGAGATTATGCAACTCCCGTTTACCGGAGGAACACTTTGTGTGCTACCAAACGTCACAACGTAACTGGGTGATTATAAAGGTGCTCTATAGGTGTCTCCGAAGGTACATGTTGGGTTGGCATATTTCGAGATTAGGATTTGTCACTCTGATTGTCGGAGAGGTATCTCTGGGGCCTCTCGGTAATACACATCACTTAAGCCTTGCAAGCATTGCAACTAATGAGTTAGTTGCGGGATGATGTATTACAGAACGAGTAAAGAGACTTGCCAGTAACGAGATTGAACTAGGTATTGAGATACCGACGATCGAATCTCGGGCAAGTAACATACCGATGACAAAGGGAACAACGTATGTTGTTATGCGGTCTGACCGATAAAGATCTTCGTAGAATATGTGGGAACCAATATGAGCATCCAAGTTCCGCTATTTGTTATTGACCGGAGACGTGTCTCGGTCATGTCTACATTGTTCTCGAACCCGTAGGGTCCGCACGCTTAAGGTTTCGATGACAGTTATATTATGAGTTTATGAGTTTTGATGTACCGAAGGAGTTCGGAGTCCCGGATGAGATCGGGGACATGACGAGGAGTCTCTAAATGGTCGAGATGTAAAGATCGATATATTGGACGACTATATTCGGAGTTCGGAAAGGTTCCGAGTGATTCGGGTATTTTTCGGAGTACCGGAGAGTTACGGGAACTCGCCGTGGAGTATATGGGCCTTATTGGGCCATACGGGAATAGAGGAGAGAGGCCAAAAGGAAGGAGGCCTGCGCCCCCCCTCTGGTCCGAATTGGACAAGGGGGGCAGCCCCCTTTTCCTTCTCCCTCTCCTCCTCTTTCCTTCTCTCCTACTCCAACAAGGAAAGGAGGAGTCCTACTCCCGGTGGGAGTAGGACTCCCCCCTTGGCGCGCCTCCTCCCTAGACCGGTCGCCTCCCCCCTTGCTCCTTTATATACGGGGGCAGGGGCACCCCATAGACACAACAACAATTGATCCTTTGGATCTCTTAGCCGTGTGCGGTGCCCCCCTCCACGATAATCCACCTCGATAATATCGTAGCGGTGCTTAGGCGAAACCCTGCATCGGTAGAACATCAAGATTGTCACCATGCCGTCGTGCTGACGGAACTCTCCCTCGACACTCGTCTGGATCGGAGTTCGAGGGACGTCATCGAGCTGAACGTGTGCTAGAACTCGGAGGTGTCGTAGTTTCGGTGCTTGATCGGTCGGGCCGTGAAGACGTACGACTACATCAACTGCGTTGCTCTAACGCTTCCGCTTTCGGTCTACGAGGGTACGTGGACAACACTCTCCCTTCTCGTTGCTATGCATCACCATGATCTTGCGTGTGCGTAGGAAATTTTTGAAATTACTATGTTCCCCAACAAATACTCCCGAACTCCCACCCCAGTACTGGGTGGCATCGAGGTTATCTCACCAACAACTGCATAAAAGAGATTTTCGATGTCGGCAAAACTCATGTATTCCAGAACTGCAACGATAAAATTATGACGACAACACCTCGGAGCTCAACTCCCCGGGACACTGCCATAACCCCTAAATGTCAGGAGGCACCAAGAACAATGTTCTCGTCATAAGAATATCGGAACGATTCCAAGATACCCGCGTGATCCTAAATTTTTTTAGTGAAATTTGCGGAGAGGAAAGACAAAACATCTACGTCAGGAGACCTCACCAGAGCGACGAAGGGACTGAGGAGTAAAAAGAATCCTACTCTCCGATATATATAATCCTAAGACTTAAAAGATTTTTGTTCTAGACTCAACCACGTCAGCGATTCGATCAAGCAGGGGGCTCCTAAGCCGGGGATGGCTCTGATTACCAACTTGTAACACCCACGATGCGGCTATATCTCCCACGTGTCGAAGCATGACTTAGAGGCATAGCCGCATTACGGTTTTGTCGCAAGAAGGGTCATCTTCACACAATCCCATGTAATGAACAAGAATGGGATAAAGAGTTGGCTTACAATCGCCACTTCACACAATGAACATATAATTCAAACATCATTCAGAGTACACACATGGTCCGACTATGGATGAAGCCAAAAGAAAAGAAGATAACCCAATTGCTAGATCCCCGATCGTCCCAACTGGGCTCCACTACTGATCATCAAGAAACAGAACATAGTAACGACCAAGGTCTTCATCGAACTCCCATCTGAGGTCGGTTGCATCACTTGCACTGGTATCATCGGCACCTGCAACTGTTGTGATAGTATCGGTGGGTCACGAGGACTCAGCAATCCCATTACCATGGGTATCAAGACTAGCAAAGCTTAATGGGAAAGGAATGGGTAAAGTGGTGAGGTTGCAGCAGCGACTAAGCATATATGGTGGCTAACATACGCAAATAAGAGCAAGAAGAGAAGCAACGGAACGGTCGTGAAGCTAGCAATGATCAAGAAGTGATCCTGAACTCCTACTTACGTCAAACATAACCCAAAACCGTGTTCACTTCCCGGACTCCGCCGAAAAGAGACCATCACGGCTACACATGTAGTTGATGCGTTTTAATTCAGATCTGGTGTCAAGTTCTCTACAACCGGACATTAAGAAATTCCCATCTGCCATGTAACCACGGGCACGGCTTTTGAAAGTTTATACCCTGCAGGGGTGTCCCAACTTAGCCCATCATAAGCTCTCACAGTCAACGAAGGATATTCCTTCTCCCAGGAAGACCCGATCAGACTCGGAATCCCGGTTACAAGAAATTTCGACAATGGTAAAACAAGACCAGCAAGACCACCCGACTATGCCGACAAATCCCGATAGGAGCTGCACATATCTCGTTCTCAGGGCACACCGGATGAGCAGTCCGTACAACTAAAACCAGACTTCGAGTTTCCCCGAGGTAGCGCTGCAAAGGGCTCTAGTTTGGACCAGCACTCACAGGAGCACTGGCCCGGGGGGTAAATAAAGATGACCCTTGAGTCTGCAGAACCCAAGGGAAAAAGGCTTAGGTGGCAAATGTTAAAACCAATGTTTGGCCTTGCTGGAGGAGTTTTATTCAAAGCGAACTGCCAACGGGGTCCCATAAATCACCCAACCGTGTAAGGAACGCAAAATCAAGGAACATAACACCAGTATGATGGAAACTAGGGCGGCAAGAGTGGAACAAAACACCAGGCATAAGGCCGAGTCTTCCACCCTTTACCAAGTATATAGATGCATTAATTAAATAAGAGATATTGTGATATCCCAACATAATCCTATCCATCATGGAGCAATCTTCAACTTCACCTGCAGCTAACAATGCTATAAGAGGGGCTGAGCAAAAGCGGTAACATGGCCAAGCAATGGTTTGCTAGGAAGGGTGAAAAAGGTTAGAGGTTGACATGGCAATTTGGGAGGCTTGAAGAACAAGTGATAGGTAGCACAGCATAGCGACAGAACGAATCAACTACCATACCAATGATAGAAGTGATATCCAGGGTAGCGGACATCTTGCCTGAAATCCTGCAAGGAAGAAAAACGAGTCCATGAAGAAGACAAACTGACGTAGTCGAACGAATCCTCACAACTCCGAAACAAAACCGAAGCTAACGAGAGAAGCAAACCAGAATGAAGCAAACAACATGGTAAACACACAAGCATAAACATGTCATGATGCACAATCAAGTGTGATGCACGTCCGTTTTAAAGAGGCATGGCATGGCAAAGTGCAACAAACAATACTACAAGTTAAGTGGAGCTCAATATGCAACGAGTTGCATATTGACAAAACACCACATTGACATATTTAGTTTAATCTCGTTTAAGCTACCAAACAATATTAAATGTTGTTAAACATGGCAAGAGGTGAAGTATAATGAAAGTACCTATCTAGGCAAGTTTAAATGAGGCCGGAACAACAAACAACAATTCCGAAAAATCCCATATGTCATTTAGAAATTTTAAAGCAAGCAACAATTTTAAACATTTTAAATGTTGTTATCATGATGCGAATGACATATGCAAATCTTATGCAATATTATGAAAATGTTGACATGAGCATGTTATGAAGCATTTGGTCACCATGGCAGAACAAAAGGGGTGCCACGGCAATGAATCCGAAAATGATGCCACGGTAACATATCGGTTCCGGTAGCTCATGGGGATACCGGTGCAAAAGGAAGTGAGCATGAGCGAGTCATGCAAGATGGTGGGGTGCTCCCGGTTACCGGGTTCCCACGGGTCGACGGCATGGCAAACGAGGAGGAACGTGGACGAAACAAACAGGCACGATGCAAACATACGGTTCATCTTATACAACATGCATTCGTTCACGGGCATCGTCTCGGCGTTATACCTTCGAAGCGAGCATTTTCGGGGCGAAACGAGTTCGGTGCAATGAAGAGGTAGTAGACGTTCTTGCAACGGTCGTAGTGGAAGTAGTTGTACACGTTCGTTTCAAAGAGGCACTTGACGAATCCAACATCTTCAGGGCGACGGTAGTGGAAGTAGTGGAAGTAGTGGTACATGTCTCGAAGAGGGACTTGACGCATCCAATGTCTCCAGGGTTATCGTGGTACTTGCGGTCTCGGTGACGGTAGTTGTTCACAGGTCGTAGACGTTCCAAGGTACTTGACGCATCAGCAGGTGTAGTCGTACATGGTGTCCGCAGCAACATGTCCATGATGGCCAAACAAACCAAATAGCGACCGAAGGCAGCAGGGTGCAAGGCAAAGCTTGAGCGGTGGGAATGCCATGGGCGTGCAATAGAGCAAAGGGGGCGCTGGGGCTCATGGGCGGCATGGACGGGCAGAAAGCACTCGGGATCGAGCTCCTCTCGATCCATAGCATGGATGCGGCCGCGGGACGAAGGTGGAGGCCCAGCGAGGTCGGCGGCTTAGGCCTCCATGGGGCGGCGAAGGACGAAGTGGCCGGCATCGGCCTTGGCGCGAAGCAGGGGAGGCGAAGCTCCTGCTCGGGGAGAAGCTGCGAGGGGAACCGTGTGGACGAAGACGAGACGCGGATCTGGGCGGCGGGAGCCCATCTCCGACGATGGTGGCGGTGCTAGAGCAAGAACGAACGCAGGGGGAGGCAGAGAAGCTCACGTCCATGGCTTCGCAGGGGACTTGGCGCGGCGACGGCGAACTGGGGTCACCAAGATCCGAAGCAACAGAGTCGAACTCGACCCGATCCAGTCAAAACGAGGCGCCTGGCTCGCCCTTGATGCAGAGGAGGGGCTGAGCAGAGGAGGAGGCGAACGGGCGTGGGGAAGGCAGCAAGGCGGTCGGAGGGGTCTCGCTCCTCTCTCTTTCTCTGCAGATGGGGGCACGAGCGAGGGAGAGGGAGAGATCGAGAGGAGGGATTGGCGGCGCAAGGGAGGAGAGCAGGGTGCGGGCTAGGGTTAAAGCTGGTGGGGGCGCCGACTGGGCTGGTGGAATGGTCCGGTCTGGTTGGTCAGGCCCAAGAGGCCGGCTGGGCTGGCTCCTCTCTCCTCTCTTCTCTTAACACAGAGAAAAAGAAAGGAAAGGGAAGAAAAGAAAAGGTTAGAGAAAGAGTTTGGGCATGGGGATTATTTTCCCGGACTCACAAAAATGAGCTTGACCCAAGAAAAATGGAGTGGGCAAGATTGCTAGAATTAAATTCAAATTCAATTTAATTTAATTCAAATGGTTTGAACAAGGACTAGGATTTAGAAGTGTCCAAAAATGTTGAGAATTTTGGTGGGGCTCCAATAAACAGAGAAAGAATTATTGACAAGGTTTTGAGGTCAACTCGGAGCAGAAAAGGCATGGGATTTGTTTTGCACGTGTGTTATGGTGATTCCCAAAGAATGGAATACTTTGTTATAGCTCCCTAATATTGGAGGATATGTTATAAAGAGAATTCACCCTTCCCTCGATTTAAATGGATCAAAGATCCATACAGCTTATTAAAAGAGTTATAAAATTAATGATATGATGGCATGATGACATGATGCAATGAAAATGATGCTAAGAAGAATGCAACAAACAAATACATCGCATGGCGAAACTCGGAATAGCTGGAAGTCTTCTGGAGCGTCGGTCTTGGGGCGTTACAGTCAATGTCAGGGTCAATTTGATTTTTGCCTTGCTACGATGTGGTAGTTGTAGCTGCTGCTTTACTGTCCGTAAGATGTCCCTGGATGAGCGTTTTGGAACCTATACGTGCATCTATCATGAGTCTGCATTTTGCATCCAATCACCCATTGGGTGTTTTGACTTAGTGTTGAATAGCTCTTCCATTTGAGTCGACCAAGTTGAATCGAGTGTATCTCTGAACCAATGGGTCGGGGCACGCGAAGTGCACCCACTGGGTGTAGTCCCCGAGACCGTCGTCGGATGTTTGATGCAGCAGGGTCTCTATCGAATGTCACTTCATTGTTCTTTCACTCGGTTGAATAGCTTGATCTGAGTGGAATCTAGACCAGTGGGGGCATGCAGAGTACACCCACTTGTTGTAGTCCCCGAGACCGCGGTCGACTGCTGGCAGTCGGTTGGGGTCTGAGAATGTCTCTCTTTCTTTTTGCATACTCATGCTGGGCAGACCATGCTGAGTGGAAAACAGGACTAGTGGGGGCACGCCAAGTGCACCCACTGGGTGTTGTCCCCAAGACTACTGTTGAATGTTTGATTCGGCGATAGTCTTAGAGCAATTTTCGCTGTGATTGACCTTCGTTTCTGTCGACTGACATATCTTATTTGCTGAACGCAGAAATCTTGTGATCTTGGAGCCCAATTTGCTGAATTGGAGAGGAAGCAGATCAGCCTCAACCTCGACCTGGAGCTGGCCAAGAATAAACTCCAGAAGGCCCGGGAAGAAGCAGCTACCATGGGAGGTAATAATTCGTCGACTGTCCAGCTTATGACTTTTTTCCTTTAAGTCTCTTGAACCGAGTGACTCCACTCAAACAGATGTGTGTAGTGAAAACCGTCAACTCCAAGCTCGTCTGAAGAATGTTATTTCTTTAGAGAAAATGAAGCAGGCTCTGGAGAAGAAGGATCAAGACCTTGCTGCAGCACAAAAGGAGGCACGAGAGAAAACAACACTTGCTGATAAGAAGCTGGCCTCGGTCAATAAGTTGGAAGAGGAGAACTCCAAGCTGAAGACCGCTATTACTGAAGCCAACAAGGAGGTTGCAAGGCTGAAGAAAGACAAGGATACCTTGACTGACAAGGTTGGAAATCTCACGACGAAGAAGGCCGAACTGGAGGCTTATCTGGGACGGCTTGCTGAGAAACTGGTCCTGAAGCTTGAAGGTACTTCCTCTCATCCGACTGATTTACCATTGTCGACTTATTATTTAACTGTCGACTCACCGCTTTTCCGACTGTGCAGAACTCTGTCAAGAATTCGAAGCAGAGACTGGGCGGGTCAAGATAGGTCTTGACCCCATAAACTCTCCTGTCCAAGATGACATTGTGATGAACGTGCTACGATTGGAGTCTCGTCTCGACAGTGCTGTGGATTATCTTGCTCGTCTGAAGGTGGCGATGTCGCAGATTGACACTGAACTCTGGCGTCGAGCAGAACTCTAGAATGATCTCGAGTCTCTAATGACTCGACTGAATGAAATCCCCGGTCGAGCGCAAGAGTGGAAGAAGTCGTCTGCTCGCTGTGGCGCCGATGTTGCTCTGTCGTTGGTCCGAGTCCACTGCAAGGATGTCAGAGAAGACAAGTTGGCGGCTCTCAAGGTTGCCAACACCAAGAAGCTCAACTTCCAATCCTTCATGGACACCTTCATCGACGTGCTACTTGTATCACAAACAACATTGACCTTGACAGCTTTGTCGAGCCAGCAAGTCCTCCTCCCGCCGAGTGAACAAAAATTATGCCCCACCTTTGTTTGCCTCGGAATGCCAAGTGGTTTTGTAACCGTTAAAATCTTCCAGGCCTGATGCCTGAGTACTTCTGCCCGCTGTGGTTCTGAACTTTTGCAAGATTTATCTGAACTTGGTTTTCTACGAATATGAAGGCTTTGCCTTTATCGCTTCGTCGAGTGGCTCTGACGATGTGATCGATCGACACCTCGTCGTCCATGCAGACCGGGATGGAGCGTACATTGTACTTGTGACGCAGCTCTGTCGATGTGTTCAGTCGACATCTTGTCATCCTTGCAGATCGAGATGGAGTGTATGTTGTACTTGTGACGCAGCTCTGACGATGTGTTTAGTCAACACCTCATCGTCCTTGCGGATCGGGATGGAGCGTATGTTGTACTTGTGGCGTAGCTCAGAGGATCTTTTTGACTTAGGCGAGTATGGGGTTGCACCTAAGCCCCTGAGTGGGAGGGTTGCTCTCCACTCAGAGTGTTTTTTAACTTAGGCGAGTACAAGGTCGCACCTAAGCCCCCAAGTGGGAGGATTGCTCTCCACTCAGAGTGTTTTTCAACTTAGGCGAGTACGGGGTCGCAGCTAAGCCCCCTAGTGGGAGGATTGCTCTCCACTCAGAGTGTTTTTTAACTTAGGTGAGTACGGGGTCGCAGCTAAGCCCCCGAGTGAGAGGATTGCTCTCCACTCGGAGTGTTTTTTAACTTAGGCGAGTATGGGGTTGCAGCTCAGCCCTAGAGTGGGAGGATAGGTCTCCACTCGAAGTGTTTTTTAACTTAGGCGAGTACGGGGTCGTAGCTAAGCCCCCGAATGGGGAGATTGCTCTCCACTTGGAGTGTTTTTTTAACTTAGGCAGGTACAGGGTCGCAGCTAAGCTTCCGAGTGGGAGGATTGCTCTCCACTCGGAGTGTTTTTTAACTTAGGCGAGTACAGGGTCGCTGCTAAGCCCCCGAGTGGGAGGATTGCTCTCCACTCAGAGTGTTTTTTAACTTAGGCAAGTACGGGGTCACAGATAAGCCCCCAAGTGGGACGATTGCTCTCCCCTCGGAGTGTTTCTAACTTAGGCGAGTATGGGGTCGCAGCTAAGCCCCGAGTGGGAGGATTGCTCTCCACTTGGAGTGTTTTTTAACTTAGGCAAATCAGGTTCATGGCTAAGCCACCCACTAGGGGATTCAGACACAAATAATTACGGGAAATCAATCATTAAGATACTTCAAAATTCTTGTCTTTGGTAAGCAAACTTAAGGACTCTTATTACAACTCATCGATCCGAGCGGTTTAGGTATAGAAAGGGCGAAGCAGCTCTGCATTCCACGCGCGTGGCTCGTCCATTTTCTTGGCTATTAGATGTGGTACACTCTGTTGTGAAGCACCTTGGTGATGATGAAGGGACCTTCTCAGGCCAGAGCGAGCTTGTGAGGCCGTTTCTAATCCTCTCGGAGCACAAGGTCTCCTTCCTGGAACGCTCGACCTCTGACATTACGGGCATGGAATCGACGCAGATCTTGTTGATAGATGGTCGACCGGATCAGAGCCATCTCATGTTCCTCTTCCAGGAGATCAACTGCGTCTTGGCGTGCCTGTTCTTCTTCAGCCTGTGAGAAGAGTTCCACTCGGGGAGCATTGTGTAGCAAGTCACTCGGAAGCACATCGCCATACACTAAGAAGAAAGGGGTTCGGTCAGTCGACCGGTTCGGCGTCGTTCTTAGCCCCCATAGGACGGATGGTAACTCAGTCACCCAAGCTCTGGCAGCGTGCTTGAGGTCGCGCATCAGTCGGGGTTTCAACCCTTCAAGGATCAAACCATTCGCCCTTTCTGCTTGCCCATTCGACTGCGGGTGTGTAACAGACGCGTAGTCGACCCGAGTGCCTTGGGAAGAACATAACACCTTAAACTCATCGGAATCAAAATTGGAGCCGTTATCTATGATAATGTTGTGAGGGACTCCATATCTAAATATCAACTCCCTGATGAAACTGACGGCAGCGCTTGAGTCAAGGTTTTTGATAGGCTTGGCTTCGATCCATTTGGTGAACTTGTCGAATGCCACGAGCAAATGAGTGAAACCACTTCTGCTAGTCTTGAAGGGTCCAACCATATCCAACCCCTGGACTGCAAACGGCCAGACGAGTGGAATAGTCTTCAAGGCAGACGCAGGCTTATGAGACATGTTGGAGTAGAACTGACAACTTGCGCACTTGTCGACTATATCCTTTGCCATCTCATTCGCACGAGGCCAATAGAATCCTGCTAGGTATGCTTTGGCCATGATGGTCCGAGAGGACGCATGGTTATCACAGGTCCCCGAGTGGATATCGTTTAGGATCATTCGACCTTCTTCTGGGATGATGCAGCATTGAGCCACTCAAGTGACACTTTCTCTGTAAAGATACCCTTTTATCATGGTGAAAGCTTTCGATCTACGGACTATCTGGCGGGCCTCATCCTCATCCTCTGTGAGTTCCTTCCTGAGTAGGTACGTGATGTACGGCACCATCCAATCGGGCGTGATCACTAAGATTTCCATGATCAAGTCGACCACAGCTAGGACTTCAATCTCAGTCGGATTTGTTAAACTTATCGATTGTGGGGGCTCTTCCTTAAAGGGATCTTCTTGTACTGATGGTGTGTGGAGATGCTCCAAGAACACATTGCTGGGGATAGGCTTCCGAGTGGAACCTATCTTCGCCAGATCATCCGCGGCTTGGTTGTTGATCCGGCTTATGTGGTGGAGCTCTAACCCCTCGAACTTCTTCTCTAGCTTTCTCACTGCATTGCAATAACCAGTTATTGCTGGACTCCTGACATCCCATTCCTTCATTACTTGATTAACCACTAAGTCTGAGTTGCCGTAAACCATCAAGCCCCGGACGCCGAGTGAAATGGCCATATGCAACCCATACAATAATGCAACATACTCAGCTTCATTGTTTGAAGAATCAAAGTGAATCTGGAGGACATAACTGAGCTTGTATCCTCTTGGGGACACTAAAACCACTCCTACACCAGAGCCATTCAACATCTAGGATCCATCAAAGAACATAGTCCAATGTTCCGACTGTATCTGAGTTGGCTGCTGCTATTCAATCCACTCCACGAGGAAACCTGCTATTGCTTGAGACTTGATGTCTTTCTTTGCCTCAAACTTGATATCTAAAGGGAGGAGTTCAATCGCCCACTTTGCCACTCGACCAGTTGCATCTCTATTATTCAGAATTTCTGACAATGGAGCATCGCTGATGGCTGAAACTGAGTGGTCTGAGAAGTAGTGTGCAACTTTCTTCATGGTCAGGTAAATTCCATAAACAAGCTTCTGATAATGAGGATATTTCTGCTTGTACAGAGTCAAGACTTCTGAAATGTAATACACAAGGCACTGAACTTTGAAGGCTTTGCCTTCTTCTTCCCGCTCGACCGTGAGTACTGTGCTGACAACTTGTCCAGTGGCTGCGATGTAAAGAAGTAAAGGCTCCGTGCTGACCAGAGCAGCAAGCATGACTGGGTGGAAAGCAGGGCTTTGAGCTCTTCAAACACTGCTTCAGCTTCATCATTCCACTCGAACTTGTCAGACTTCTTCATCAGTCGGTAAAGAGGTAGTGCCTTTTCACCGAGGCATGAGATGAATTGACTCAATGCAGCCAAACAACCAGTAAGTTTCTGAACATCATGTACACGCATAGGGCGCTTCACTCGGAGGATTGTGCCAATCTTCTCTAGATTTGAGTCGATCCCTCATTCAGAAACTAGAAAACCGAGTAACTTTCCGCTTGGGACCCCGAATGTGCACTTTGATGGATTGATATTGATATCATATCTTCTTAAGTTGGCAAAGGTTTCTGCGAGGTCAGTCAGTAGGTCGGAACCTTTGCATGACTTAACCACTATGTCATCCATGTATGCTTCCACATTCCGACTGATTTGAGTGAGCAGGCACTTTTGAATCATGTGCATGAATGTGGCACCAGCATTCTTGAGGCCAAAGGGCATAGTAACATAGCAAAAACACCCGAATGGGGTGATGAAAGTTGTCTTTATCTTGCCAGGTCCATACAGTCGGATCTGATGGTACCCGGAATAAGCGTCCAAAAAGGACAATCGCTCACGTCCCATAGTTGAGTCAACTATTTGGTCGATGCGGGGCAGAGGAAAATGATCCTTCGGGCAGGCCCGATTGATGTGCTTGAAATCAATACACATTCGAAGTGATTTATCTTTCTTAAGGACCATAACAACATTGGTGAGCCACTCAGAGTGGTATATCTCGCGGATGAACTCGGCAGCCAGAAGCTGAGCCACCTCCTCGCCAATCGCCTTTCTCTTCTCTGCGGCGGACCGACGGAGATGCTCTTTAACAGGTTTTTGCCTTTGAGTCAACTCGCAACCGGTGCTCATCCAATCCCCTGGGTACACCTGGCATGTCAGATGGCTTCCATGCAAAGATGTCCCAGTTCTCACAGAGGAACTAGATGAGCGCTTCTTCCTATTTGCTGTCGAGTGTCGTTGCATTAGGGTCGGTCGGGTGAATGTGAACCGGCTTTGTCTCGCCGGCCGACTGTGCAGACTCCGAGGCAGGCCTCTTGGCACACAGCAAATCACTCAGATTTGTTAGTCTTCAGGTATTCTTGAAATTCTACTGTTGACATCTGCCCATCGGCTATCTTCGAACCGTTCTGGAGACAATCTTCTGCTCTCTGCTGGTTTTCAGTGACCGTGATCATGCCGTTGGGGCCAGGCATCTTCAACTTGAGGTACACATAGCACGGTCGAGCCATGAAACTAGCATAAGCAGGTCTCCCTAGAATGGCATGATAGGCACTGTCGAAATTCAGTACCTCAAACGTCAACTTCTCCTTGCGGTAATTCAGGGAATCACCGAAAACCACATCAAGGGTGATTTGACCGAGTGAATCAGCTTTCTTTCCTGGGATGATACCATGGAATCTCATGTTGCTCTCACTGAGCTTGGACATCGGAATCCCCATCCCCTGGAGGGCCTCAACGTATAATATATTCAGTCAACTGCCACCATCCATCAAAACCTTGGTCAGTCGGGTGCCCCCAACGACTGGGTCGACCACCAACGCATGCCGCCCAGGGGTAGCAACGTGTGGCGGGTGGTCGAACTGGTCGAATGTAATAGGGTTTTTTGACCACTTCAAATATCTTGGTGTTGCTGGAGCAACCATGTTCACCTCTCTGTTAATAACTTTCAGTCGACTTTTGCTCTCGAGGTCAGCAAAAATCACCAAGGTGGCATTAACATTGGGGTAACCACCATCACCCTCTTTGTCTTCCTCCTTATCAGACTCTTTGTCCTTTTCACTGGGTTGGCTTTCACTTTTTTAGGGGTCCAAGGCCCCTTGGGTTTCCCTTTGAACTTTCCTTGGTTCAAAATTGCTGCTTTGGTAGGGCCCACAGCTTCAGCCTTTCGCTTCTGCTTCCGACTGGAGTTTCCTCCTCCGGTGTCCTGGGCGACTGGTCTGTTCTTGCTGCTCCGGAGTCGGTCCTCTTCTACGCCGTTAGCGTACTTGGTGGCAATCTCCATCATCCGAGCCAGAGACATGTCTCCGGTCCGACCGAACTTCAGATTGAGCTCTTTGTAGCGAACGCCTTCTTTAAAGGCACAAACTCCTTGGTGATCCAATACGTTCTCCACCGTGTGGTGAAGAGTGATCCATCTCTGGATATAATCTCTCAAGGTCTCATTCTATTTCTGCACGCAATGCTGCAATTCCGATAAACCAGCAGGTCTCTTGCAGGTGACCTCGAACGTTTTGGTAAACACTCGGGCTAACTCATCTCAATTGAAAATGCTTCCAGGGGCCAACTGATTTAGCCAAGCCCTGGCAGAACCTTCGAGCATCAAAGGGAGGTGCCTCATGGCCACCTCATCGCTGTCGCCACCAATATGCACAGCCACTCGGTAGTCTTCCAACAAAGTGTCAGGCTTCGACTCTCCTGTGAACTTACTGGCGCCACTCGCCAATCTAAAGTTGTGAGGGATCTTAGCAGCTCGGATGGCTCTTCCGAAATACTCAGGGCCAGAAACATGGGCCCTGCTTCCACCGGGCCTGTCTCTATCTAGCCCCTCTCTGTATGCTCTTTTCCGGTCGACCAAACCTTGAACAAGGACTGACCTTGCGTCGAACCCAGGCTCTCTTGGGTCGACTGGAACTCTGCGGTCATTACCATACGGGCGTCTGTCGTCGTATCACCGGGGCGCGTACGACCTGTCCCTCGGAAGGGTCGAAGGCACTCGACGGTGGTTGTCACGGGCGTATTCCTGATCAAACTCTCCATGTGCTCTTCCCAGGTGCCGATCTCGGCGGTGATCATGATCTTCACATCGCAAAGGCAACCTAGGACTTTGTGCCGACTGAACGGTATCTGCCCTTACTGACCTGCTGTGGATCCTGTTCCGCGACTGGGACATGGCGGAGTTCAGCTGTCCTGCTGCTCGGAGCAACGCTCGGATCTGTTCCAAGCCCCTTCCAGCCTCTGAACGGGACAGCTGAATAGACTCTGCTATACGTGCAGCAACCGTAAGATTCTGGATCGGAGTGCGGTATACCTGAGTTTCAGGAGGAAACAACTGTCCTTGACTGAATTCGGGGATCAGTCGACGGGCATGTTCGTCGAGAGAATGTTGGAGATTCTCCAAACGCGTGCGCTCAGCCAGCGTGGCCAGGCACGCAGCCTCCAAGGCCCGAGCCTCAGCGGTTTCCCCTATGATGGGGGTCTGGAGGGCCTCCATGTTGCCGCGGTGCAGCTCTTCCCTCTACTGCGAGTTAAGAGGTTGGGGCTCGTACTCCTTATGGCCGAATGACGGGCCATCGCCGCCACCGTTGCCGCCACTGCGGCAAAACCCAGGTGGGCTACGAAGGGAGTCGACCACGAGAACTTCTGCCGCGGGTTCACAGCTCCCGCTCTCGGAGAACGTACCTGCAGAGCCAGTCGACAGGTCGACCGGACCATAGAGAAATTCATCGGGCTTGATTGTCGTGACTTGGGGGGTGGTCGTTTGGCGAGCCACCGCATACTTCACCCATCGCTACAGCCGTGACCGACCAGATCGCTTGCGGCGGCGTCCCGCGGAGTGAGAAGGCGATGCGAGGACTGACAGATACGGAGTCGATGGCTGCCGTAGGAGGACACCACAGGCACTCGTGTGAAAGTGCGACGATCCGTGGATCAAGAGAGCCTCGACATTGAGGAGGGCTTCTTGGAGCCAGACGGAGTTGTCGGTGACGAAAGTGAGCGCACCGAGTCGGAACCTGCGGCCCATGACCAAACCGCCGCCGGAAGCCATGTTGATGAAGATCAGAGAAAATGCAACCTCGCCGGAAGTTGCTAAGACGCTTTGCCCCATGGTGGGCGCCAACTGTCGTGGCACTAAGTCTGATAGTAAGAGTAGGGGCTACATATGAGGAGCCGAGGCCCTAGCTACAGCGAGGTTGTATGCATGAGTTTACGAGTTCAGGCCCCTCTCGGAGGAGGTAAAAGGCCTACGTCTCAGTGCCCTGAGGCGGTCAGCTGGAATATGCGTGTGTGTTATAAGGGGTGCGAACCCTTGTCCCAGAGGAGGGGGTGGCTTATATAGAGTGTGCCAGGACCCCAGCCGTCCTCCGTTATAGGGGTTCAATGTACATTAAGATAGGGCGTTACTGGTAACGCCAGCTATAAAGTGTTATCAATTATCTTTAAGACTATGGAGTGAACGCCTGACAGTTGCCATCCTGAGTGACTCTAGGTCTTCTATACTTCAAGTGGTTTCTTGTATGGTCGAATGACTCCATCCAGGTCGAGTGAAATTGGGGGTATCCGAGTGAGGTGACTGGTCGAGTGGATTGCACTCGATGGCTTCAGTTGATACTTCATGTTGTGCTTTGAATGTCCTTGCTTCTAGGGTAGTGACCTTGGGTAGGGCCTATAGATCAGGTCTATGACCCTACCCTAGGTCTATGGCATCATCAAAGGGGTCGTCGGAGGGAAAGTCCACCAAGGAGGTAGCCGGCGGGGGAGGCCTCGTTGACACGAGCCCGCGCTCGTTGAAGACAGGCATGGCGGCGGCGACCTTCTCCCCATCTTCTTGGTGGTACAGTGAGAGGCAATCGTCTGGAGGGCCGCTCGGGTCCTTCCCTGTCAAGGAAAGTAGGACCTTGCTCAACTCCTCGTCAGGCAGGCTATCCTGGCATAGCCGGAGCTTATCTTCGGCACCACCAAGCTTCCACAAGGGGCGAGAGTGCTCCTAGAGTGGTGCTAGGCGCTGCGCTAAGAACTCCTTGATAAGCATGGCCCCCGTCAGCTTCTCGGCCTTCAAGTTTGCCTCCATCTTCTTCATCAGTGGCCTCAGCTGGGGGTCGGCAATCTTCTCGGTTCTCAGAGGGCAGGAGCCCGGCCGGCAGCTCTAGTAGGACATGGGAAGACTTGGCGTCCATGAGGACCCATTTGTTCCGGACGTCCTCCACCTTCTTCCCAGCGCGGGAAATCGCATTGCTACCATCGGCCGTAACGAAGCCAGCACACCCTGTGGGCTGGTGGCCATTCACACGGAGGTAGAAGAAGTGGCAGAGCATGGTGATGGAGGGCATCACTCCCACGAACGCCTCGCAGTAGAAGGCAAAGATGGACAAAAGGAGGACAGAGTTGGGATGGAGATGGAGGACGTGGTGGCCGTAATGGTGGAGAACGGCGTAGAAGAAGCGGGAGAAAGGAGGAATCAGCCCTGCCCAAATGTTGTGCAGGAAGAAGGGATAGAAGGTGTTGTTCGCGGGCTCCGGCTCGGCGAAGGTGAACCGAAGCACCGTCTTTCCCCATTCGCTGTCATCGCTCGCCGTCAGGAGAAGCGCAATCTGGAGCTTCTCCTCGGCAACGGAGGGCGTGATCAGCATCGGCTCAAACCAGGCAGGGTCGGCAGCTGGGGCTGGAGCTTTAGCTTTCTCGACGGCCACCGTGCGAGAGCTTGGTGGGGAGGATAGGCAGATCTGGAAGATTTTTCCGGCGTGGGGAGAAGGGGATCTGGAGCAAGACGAAAGGAAGGTAATGAAGGCTCAACGGCAGGTGTCAGCCCCTTTTGTCAGTCGGGAATGGTTGCCGAGGCAGCATGAGGAAGTGGAGATGCCCACGTCCCATCAATCGCCACGCGTCATTCAAGGATGCAGGCGGTTAGGGCCCGCGGTGCTCCGCACTTGCCCTTTGGCTTCGCCTAGAAGCCATGTCCAAGCACGCCTTGGACCCAGAGGCTATTGTCGGCGTTCTGGATACGAGGGTACCCAGACTTGCCTGCCTACGGCCCACTGCGTGGCTCCATCGACGGCCTGGTACGGCCCAATTTCAGCACCAACAACTCAAGACCCTCGCGAGGGGCCAAGCCTCGCGAGGCGGAAGACACCAAGACCTCCAAGGGGATCAGCCTCCTCAGGCTGGCTCCTGAGGAGCGGAGATTTCTATGCAAGGCGCACCTCATGAGGCTCAGCTAACGTGAGCCATGACGATCGGGGCCAGACGGGCGCCAGGCGGGTGCCAGCGCGCGCAGTGTACCAGTTTCCTCTTTGGTGCAAAGGAGGTAAGCAGCAGGCGCGGAGTCCCGAGGAATCAGGCAAAGGTTTCCATTCTAGTGCAACAAAGACCAAGACCACCAGGACGGCAGGACGGAGGTCATCACCGAGCCCACCGCGGCATCACGACCAGAGGCTTTTGCAGGCGAATACCACTTTAGTCAGGATAGGATGTACTTCTTGTCCCCCTTCAAATCTGGCGGTTGTGGGATCCCTTCCCGCCAACATTTGGGAAGAGGACTGAGGCCACTATAAATAGGACTTAACCACCACCATATAAGGGGGGACAGATCCGAACGGAGCGAAGCTATTCCTCCTTCTGAGGTTGTTCATCCATTGTATTAGTTCATCCTCAGCCCCTCGAGGTAATCCGCCACAAACCTGGAGTAGGGTATTACATCGCAATGTGGCTCGAACCATGAAAAACTGTTGTGTCTCTCTGTCCCTTTGAGCTCGGTGCGCTAGGCTGTGAGGATCGCGAGTAGGCAGGCTGGGTAGGTTGAGATCTCTGCATGCACCCCAGATTTCGAACCTCTCAATGGTTTGCGGAACCCGAAATCCGACAGGTTGCATCTTCGACGAGGACAACTTTTGCTATACATGCCTTCTCAGCGAACATGCCTCTAATTCAGCTGTCAAGACGCATGAAATGTCATGGACGAAACCGCCTCAGGGTACTTATAAACTGAATATAGATGCAACTTTCTTTGATGATGGGACCGGAGCAACTGGAGCTGTTGTTCGTAATGATTGTGGGAAGGCAGTAGCAGGATGTGCGGAGAAAATCTGTAATCTTCTGAGTCCGCCCACAACGGAGGCACGGGCGCTTGAACAAGGCCTTGCTCCCACTGAAAATCTTGGATGCTCGCCGATCATTGTTGAATCAGATTCAATGGAACTTGTCCAACTCTGTAATGGTGAGACAGAGGTTCTGACCCCATATGCAACAGTAATGGTTGAATGTTTTGCAATCGCTCAACAAATAGATAATATCACTGTCCAACATTGTCCAAGGAATACAAATAAGAGATGAATACATTGATGGTAACTGAAGTTGAGGTCAAAGCACACTACGGTCACTGTATTTTAAAATACGCTCAATACGGTCACTGTATTTTAGAATACGCTCAATACGGGTCACTGAATACGAATTGGGATGATTATACGGTCACTGCTCACCATATTCTATCCGCATGGCACTTTGTGGACTGGTCAAATAGTCTGTATGTGGGTCCCACCTATCTGAGGCCGAAGTAAACAAATAAAAAAACCTGCGCGCAGCGGTGGGAATTCGAACCGTAGATCCATTGGCTGCAATCTACGGAGGATAACCACTGTGATAGAACATTTGACTGTAACAAAAACACGCACATGCACCAACGCATGCACACAAGCACGCACCCATAACACAACATGCACGTGCATGCACACACGCGCATGCACAGCACGCACCCACAACACAACATGCACGTGCATGCACACCCTGTGCATGCGCACCCACAACACAACATGCACGTGCATGCACACCCGCGCATGCACAGCACAACATGCGGAATTTTTTACTGTTTTGGCCCGGTTGCATAAGTTTAGAACGATTTGACCCTACATCGAAAATATTTTCAGATCTGACCCATTTCAAAACGCCATCAACTATGACGTTTTGGTTACATTGAAGACGCCATAGTCTTTGGCGTTTGACTCTGGCCCACACACACCAGCTGGCGCCGACGTGGCAAAGTGAGACGCCACATGGGATGGGGTTTGCCGAAAACGCCACTGCTTTTGGCGTTTGGCCTAGCCCAGTCTATAGCACAAATAGCAACTAAACAAATGATCACTGGACATGAGATGTGCTTGCTAGTCGTGTGCAACTGTGTACTATTCCCTCCGTTCGGAATTACTTGTCTTGGAAATGGATGTATCTAGAACTAAAATGCGTCTAGATACATCCATTTTCGCGACAAGTAATTCCGAACAGAGGGAGTAAAATCAAAGGTTTTGAGTGTTGGAAGAAGGGATTTAATTATATGTTTTTTTACTTGTGAACTGACTCATTATTTAATGTAATTAGTACTAATGTTCGGTTCTAGCTGATTTCATATTGTTGGTCAGTCGGATTTTTTATTTTTATTTTGACCTGTGAGCTAACTATTATTCATCGTACTCCCTCCGTTTCTTTTTAGTCCGCATATAAGATTTGGTCAAAGGCAAGTATTATAGAGTTTGACTAACTTTATATTAAAAAATATAAACATTCACAATATGAAATCAATATATTTAGATGCATCATGAAACATATTTTCATACTATATAGTTTTAGTAATGTAGATGTTCATAACTTTTTACGTAAATTTGGTCAAACTTTGTGTAGTTTGACTTTGACCAAATCTTATATGCGGAGTAAAAAGAAACGGAGGGAGTAATTAGTAGCAATGTTTGGACTCTAACTAATTCAATATTGTTAGTTGGCTCGTAATTAACCAGGCAATATTACATAAGTTCAATTAAATATAAAAAAACAACAATGAAACTATGCGAGGTACCGGACGGTGAGCTCATATACATGGCCGCCCTGGCCGGTGGCACCTCCGTCGTCCTCTGATCCGCTGTCGTTGTCGGCGGTGCATATGAGCCGCGAAAGGGCACGACGGCCCTGACTGGCTATCGCCTGGTGGTCGCGATGCAGCCGATTGGCTTCCTCCGCTGCCTGGACTAGTCCTCGGCGCAGGCCAATGCGAAGTAGAGGTATGTCCGAACGCACTATAGGGTGACATTCGACGTCGCGAACGCGGCCATGAGATGTGCATTGCATCACTCCCGTCGATTTGCCTCCTTGTCGGACGCTGTCACAGTGCTCTGCTGCAATGTGTCGACGCCTCCGCGGCTGAGGTAATAGAGGAGGCACCTGCATGTGTCCGCGGTCGCCAGGGAGGGCTCCTTCTTGTTCATGGCGACCGGGCATGGATTGCGGTGCCCTCGCCTTGCCGCACTAGAGGACCCGATTTGGTGCCGGTTTGCAGAAATGAACCCGACAATGATGACAACGGCAGCGGACCGGACAATGACGGAGGTTCCGCCAGCCAGGGCAGCCATGCGTACGAGCTCATCGTCCGGTCCACGCGTAGTTTTGTTTATGTTTTCTGTTTTAATTAAACTTATGAAATAATGTCTGGTTAATTGTAGTCCAACTAACAATGCTGAATTAGGTAGGGGACAAATATTGCTACTAATTACAGTGAATAATCAGTTAGCTGACATGTGAAAACAAAAATAAAAATAAAAAACCACGGACTAACAATATGGAATTAGTTAGAGTGAAAGAATATTACTACTAATTACACTAAATAATCAATCAGTTCACAATTCAAAATAAAAGTATAATTAAAATGCTTGTTACATTAATCGAAACCTTTGATTCTAGTACGCAGTTGCACACGCTAGCAAACATATCTCAAGTCCATTTGATCATTTGTTTAGTTGCTAATTATGGGGTTGGGCCAAACGCCAAGAGGGTGGCGTCTTGGGCAAACGCCAGCTCCTATGGCGTCTAGCTTTGCCACATCAACGCCAGCTATTGTGTGTGGGCCAGAGTCAAACGCCATAGGCTGTGGCGTCTTTCGTGTAACCAAAACGCCATAGTTGACGGCGTTTTGAAATGGGTCAGATCCTGAAATATTTTCAATATAGGGTCAAATGATGCTAAACTTAAGCAGACAGGTCAAAACAGTGAAAATGTCCCAACATGCACACGCATGCACCGACGCATGCACACACGCGCATGCACAGCACGCACGCACACCATGCACCCACATGCACAAGAGGCAGGGCGAGTGCTAGGGCCATGGTGGCAAGGCGATGAGGTTCTTCGAGGAGCTGATTCAGCAGGTGATCAAGAGCGGCTCACGCGCGAGCACGACTCCATGCAGTAGCACATTTGATGCGGAGCATGTCGAGTAGGAGCACATTGACCGCAGCAGGCAGCGAGCACAAGAAAAACATGATTGTCTCAAGGACGACGAAGGGGTTGGCCGTGGCGAGGCGCGTCACGACGTCGAGACGTCGGCGTTGTCCAGCTTGTCGTTTATGGCGCTGGTTCTTGTCTCCATGGACATCACGTAGATGCCGCACGCATGCAACGATACAAACTCATAGCAAAAATCTAAATAAAAAATTACACATAACACACACTAGCATATACGCACAGCACAAATGAATAAAGAACGCATAGCAAAAAAATGCATGAAGTACATATACTCAGCCGACGGCCTATTAGCACAGTAACAACGACGTCCCTGGTTGTTAGCGCGCGATTTTTATTTCGCCTGGGTCGCAAGTTCGAATCCCCAGCCTTTTGACATGTGGGACCCATAGAGTCAGCGCTGCTCTAGACCATTTGACTGGTCAACTGAGCAAAATACGGTGCTCTATGGTGATGTAGTGCCCGTATAACCACGGCAACTCGTATTCAGTGACCGTATTGAGCATATTCAGAAATACATTAACCGTAGTATGCTTTGACTTCAACTTCAGTGACCGCGAATGTATTTATCTCTGCAAATAAGGTGGCCCATAGTCTAGCTAGGATGCTTATGATTCCATTTCTACAGCTTTCTAGGATGGTGATCCACCCATGTTTACTATGCCGCTTGTAATTAACGATGTAAGCATCAATTTATTGCAATAAAAAGCCACGAGGCATTCCTTTCAAATAAAAAATAATAATATGTTTTGCATTACGGGTGAAGCCTTCATAGGCGTCCAATATTTTCAAATACTCACATGCATGGCCGAGGTGGTATAGGCTGAAGAAGTCAAGTAAATCCCGTTCATGGTGAACTTCATTAGCAGGTAGACTTGTGGATGTGCAATAATTCATTATCAGCATCTTGATCCGGACCGAATCGTGGTATACGCCCGTCAGGTTCACACGATCACATGGTTAATTTATTTTATGGTTATATGGCAATCAAGAAGGTGTATATTATTTTCTTCTCCCCAGTGGCTTAATCCATGGACTGTAGCTCGTGAGAGCCATGTGGCAGGCGAGCTTAATCTGGAAATTAATTGTGTGCAGCATGTGCGCCCGATTCGAATGTGCTAACCGCCGTCGTGGTTCCTCATGCTCGGCGGTGGTTCGGTGCCGGGGATGGATACGCAGTTCCTTCTCTCAACTTTTGTCCCCTTTTCTCTGCCGTTCCACAAAGTGATTAACGATTCCTCGGCACTATAAATACCTAGCCGGTAGCACCACACTCTTCACAGCCAAGCAACCATCGGTTCCTGAGCCAAACAACCGAGCTAGAAAGACACAGGAGCTAGCTTCGCGCTCTCTTTGCAATGGCCTCCGCCAATGCTCTGCTCTTGCTCTTCTCGGCCGCCTTCTGCCTCCTCGCCCGGCGGGCCGCCGGCGACTACGGCTCGTGGCAGAGCGCCCACGCCACCTTCTATGGCGGCGGCGACGCGTCCGGCACAATGGGTGAGTTCATCAGGAGTATTACACTGTTGAAGTGAAAAAAAAGCACCTGCCTATCTACCTGTATTGTATGTGGGTGGTTCCCGACATGAGTGTAGTACAGTGCCTAACTGAAGTGCCCTGCAGGCGGCGCGTGCGGCTACGGGAACCTGTACAGCACGGGGTACGGCACGAACACGGCGGCGCTGAGCACGGCGCTGTTCAACGACGGCGCGGCGTGCGGGTCGTGCTACGAGCTCAAGTGCCAGGACGTGAGCAGCTCCTGCCTGCCGGGCAGCATCACCATCACCGCCACCAACCTGTGCCCGCCCAACTACGCGCTGCCCAACGACGACGGCGGCTGGTGCAACCCGCCGCGCGCCCACTTCGACATGGCCGAGCCGGCCTACCTCCAGATCGGAATCTACCGCGCCGGCATCGTGGCCGTCGCCTACAGGAGGTGAGGCAGCCAGTTACAAACCTTCTCGCGTGCACAAACTTCCTTAATCTGGTCCCGTGTCGGTGTCGATGGACCATGTTAGGTGGGCCAGAGTGCAGATTTGGTGTAGTTTGGTCTGACAGCGACTCTCGGTGCTGTTTCGAAATAGTTTAGGCGTCACGCTCACTTGACCTCCATGATGTGTTGTTCCAAGTTGCATGATCCAATCACTGAACTGAAGATTTCCGTTTCCCTGGTTGTGGTGCAGGGTGCCGTGTGTGAAGAAGGGTGGGATGAGGTTCACCATCAACGGCCACTCTTACTTCAACCTGGTGCTGGTGACCAACGTGGCCGGCGCCGGCGACGTGCAGTCCGTGGCCATCAAGGGGTCCAGCACCGGGTGGCAGGCCATGGCCCGCAACTGGGGCCAGAACTGGCAGAGCAACGCGGACCTCGACGGCCAGAGCCTCTCCTTCCGGGTCACCCTCAGCGACGGCCGCACCGTCACCAGCAACAACGCCGCCCCCGCCGGCTGGTCCTTCGGCCAGACCTTCGAAGGAGCCCAGTTCTAGCGAGCTGGACGAGTTCTCTCGTCGATGGACGGATTCCTTGCATTGGTTTGGACGTTTGGACCTTGCAAGAGATGAAGGAAACCTCTTCGTTATAGTAAAGAAGAGGCCTTCGGCTATTCCGAGGCTGCTGCTGATCAGCACCCGCTTAGGCCTCCCCTTCTCTCATACTAGTAGGACAAGTAGTAGACATAAATAAGTTATTATTGTTGTGGAGTTGAGCATTTCGATCATTGTTAGTGTAGCCTTGCATTGTGAAAACATCGCAGGGTGATTTTATTTAAGGGTGCTTTAGAAGTACATGCATTGAGTGGTGTGTGAGAGTGTCTTGTAACTTCTGTTGTTGCCGAATCTTGCCATATGGTTGGGAGATGTTTGTGGTGGCACACTTGTTATTTTGGGACCATGAACAATTCTAGTTTATGGTTTACCCGTTTGAAGTGGTACTTCTATGATATGCCGTCAACTGATAATCAGCCGACCTTTCTCCCATGTCGCCCCCACTGTTTTTTATCATTCAAAGAAAGCCACTCCAAGCTACCAAGGGCCATCGCTTGCACCATCGCTCCCCCGAGAACCCATTTCCCCCAAGCGACGCCTCCAAGGAGGTACGACACACGATGCAGCCGTTACCCAATTCGAGTCATATTTTGGATTTTCACCCGAGATAGAGGTCAGGTAGAGAGAGGGGATCTTGGTAGCGACCCCGAGGAGGGGAATGACACCCTTGGGCCTCGCCACCATCAGGCCGGACGAACCGAGGGTTTCTCCTATCCCTTGCCAGCTCCACCAGCACCCCCTTCATCAGAGCCGATGACCGAGGGTCGTAAGCAACCGAGAGCAACGCGAGAGAGACTAGAGATGAAAGAGTCATGTACCTCCATATCTGACGCAGATGAACAGCTGTGCACAACAACCGGATCTTCGCCGTCAACGCACCACCCTAACGACCAAGTCCAATGATAATCTTCCAGGGCACATAATTGAGTTGTAGATTTTTCGAAGCAAGATTATTGATTCCATGGGAGCACATGAAATGGCCTTTGCCTCTTCTAGAGGTTTGCATGCAAGTTAATGAATTTGAAAAAAAAGTTGATGGATTTTTAAAAAGTTAATGGTATTTTTAAATATCATGATTTGAAAAAAGGTATCAGATTTGATTTTACCCATGAATTTAAAAATAATCATGAATTTAGAAAAACTTGTGTTTTTTATGAATTTTAAAAGATCTTCATGAATTTGAAAATATGGTATAGGATTTTCTAAAAATGTTCACAAAATTCAAAATATTTGCTAATTTGGAAAATATCATGAATTTGGAAATTCTTTGCGGATTCAAAAACTTTATTCATGATTTGATATTGAAAACAGAAAATAAAAATGAAAAATAAAAATAGAAACAAAGAGAAAACCGGCAAAAAAAACAAAGCAAAGAAAAATGTTCATGAAATTCAAAATGTTCGATAAAACCGGTGCAAAGAGGAACCCCTACATGGGCGGTGGCATCATTGATTGACCCTTCAGCCCATGTGCGCTCGCTAGGGAGGGCCCTTATTTGGCGCCAAAGGCGCCAAATAGAGAATGGTTGTCCGTCGTGGTTGTTTTGCAAAAAGGCCCCTAAGTTTATAGAAAATCAACCCGCAGTCGTTGTTTTAGTGGCACCCAGAGAAAACGTTTCGATTTTGCAAAAAAGACCCTGTAGTTTGATATATTCAACCCGCGATCCATATGTCCATATGTCCGAGGACCAGGTCAACGTGAGCACACGGCGGCTCGAGCGGCGCTGTCGCGGCGGCTCGATGCAGAACGGCGGCGGCGGCGATTAGAGCTTGCAGGGGCTAGATTCGTGCGCGGGAGGGGCTGGGAGGCGAATACGGAGGTTGGCCGTGAGGCGGGGGTCGCTGGCGACACCCACAAATCCAGATCCAGAGAGCTAGAGAAGGTTGTTCTCAACCGGCCGGCGAGATGGAGAATGCGGTGGGCGCGCTGTCGGACATGGTGGAGGCGCTGCCAGGCAAGCTGGGCGAGCTGCTGCAGCAGGATTACGAGCCTCTCTCCTGTGCCCGCGGGGACGTCACCTTCTTCCAGGCCGAGCTGAGCACCATGCACGCCGTCGTCCTCCGCTGTGAAGCCCTCGAGGAGCCCGACGTCCAGGCCACCAGCTGGATCGCCCAGGTCCGCGACATCGCCTACGACATCGAGGAATGGGTCGACCTCTTCGCCCACCGCGTCGACGCCGGCACCAACAACGCCGGCGCCGGCACCAACAACGCTGACGCCGGCACCTCCCACCGGTTCTCCCGCTGGATCCGCCGGCTCACCACCATCCCCAACCGCCACATCTTCGCCACCGAGCTGAAGGAGCTCCGAGCGCGCGTCGTCGAGGTGAGCAAGCTGCGGAAGCGCCACAGTCTCGGCCCGCAGATGTCGTCTCATCACGCGCCCGCCGTCGACCCCCGGCTCTTCGCGCTCTACGCCGACAGTGCCGGCCTGCGGCATGGACGGGCCGCGGGACGGGGTGGCGGGGATGGTGACCAGAGCGGGATCGGACGGGCCGCGGGACGAGGTGGCGGGGATGGTGACCAGAGCGGGCTCGGACGGCCTCAAGGTCGTGTTCATCGTCGGGATGGCCGGCTCCGGGAAGACGACGCTTGCTAGGGAGGTGTATATAGGTTGCTCAACACGGGGTTCAAGTGTCGCGCGTCAGTTTCAGTCGGGCGGAGCTAGGACGTCGCCAAGGTGATCGGCGATATGCTATCCCAAGTGGACAACGAGTACAGCAGAGGAGGAGGTGATGTGGCTCAATCGATTGGGAGGCTGAGGCAGCATATGCAATATAAGAGGTACTCTATTTGCTAATTCCATCAATCCATTTCAATTGTTACTGACAAGAGTTTTAACCAAAACAGTTAGTTCCATCATTTATTCTGAAAATTTTATTTTGCTCAACAAGCCTGTTATTCTGTCGACCATCATTTATACTGAAAATTTGTCTTCAGTACACTGTCTTTCTGTGCCATATTGTGTGTCACTTGCTACACATATCCTCGACCATCATTTATACTGAAAAAGTGTCTTCAGTACACTGTCTTTCTGTGCCACTTGCTACACATATCTTCGATAAAACTCAGTCCCGCTCCCTCTTGGTTGAGATAAATGATACATGTATACGCTCTGACTCATTTCCCTCTTGTCATCAAATAGGTATCTTGTTATGATTGATGATCTATGGAGTGTTCAAATCTGGGGGATAATGAAACACTGTTTTCCAGAGAACAATCTCGGGAGTCGGATAATCACTAGAACAAGAATTGAGGTTGTTGCAAAAACAGCTGTAGGTGCCCATGTTTACAAGACTTGTCTTCTTGATGAAGCCGATGCTGAAGCCTTGTTTTCCCAAAGAACTTTTGGGAGTGTGGGTGGGTGCCCTGCCCATTTGAAGAATGTCTCAGCTCAAATCATGAGAAAGTGTGGTGGTTTGCCACTTGCTATTGTGAGCGTGGGTGGCTTATTAGCCAGCAAGGCGCACACAAGAGATGAATTTGAGCGGTCAGGACTGGAATGGCGGACAAATTCAGAGCTAGCAGGGATGAAACAGATCATCAAACTCAGCTACAGTGGTCTTCCTGCCAATCTCAAGGCGTGTCTATTACACCTAATTCCCGAGAACCACGGGATCGAAATAGAGCGTCTGGCAAGGCGTTGGGTTGCAGAAGGATTCGTCAGTGAACAGCATGTCACTAGCTTAGAGGAAACAGGGAGAAACTACATCAGTGAGCTCATTGACAGTAACTTAATCCAACCATCACAGCTGAATCATGATGGCACCCATAGGAGCTACGTTCTTCACCCAGTAATACACGATTTCATCATTTGCATGTCCATGGAAGACAATTTTGTTGCTCTGGTACATGCTCAACAGCAAGATGTCCACCAGGCAATGGCACTGTACGACGGCTATCTTTGCTGAATAGTGGTAAGCCGGATCAGGCTGCTGCACAAATCGACGGCGCAAAAGTATCTCGTGCTCGCTTGATCGCCGTATTTTCTCACACTGGTCACATGCCTCGTCTGAATGACCTCAGTGTACTGCAGGTTCTTGACCTCGAAGGCTGTCAAGGTCCATTGTGCCTTGATGGTCTCTACAAATTGCTGCTTTTGAGGTACTTGAACCTCAAGGGAACAAATGTTAGCGAGCTCCCAGAACAGATTGGACAGCTAAGATGCCTGGAGACACTGGACGTGAGATCCACAAAGGTGAAAGAGCTACCTCCTAGCATTGTCAAGCCGGAAAAGTCAATGTATTTACTCGCTGGGAACGCCAAGTTGCCGAGTGGGATAACCAAGATGAATTCATTGTTGACACTTTCGTGCAGCAATATCGGGAAGAGCGCTGAGGCGAACATCATTCAAGAGCTCAGTGAAATGGTAAGCTTGAGCGAACTGGAAATATTTTGTAATGTTACTCAGACGTCTGGGGATAAGAATCAATTCGCATTTTCGAGCAATGGATTTCGTAGTATTAAGAAGCTTTTGATAAGGTTCAGCTTGCCATCAGTGACCTTTGTAACCAGCGGTTTATCGAAGGTTGAAGTGCTTGAGCTAAAGTTTGAAGAAGGCCTTTCAGAGGAGTCGAGTGGTGTGTCTGGCAAAGAGCATCTGTCTGGCCTGAAGCATATGATCGTCGAGTTTTCACAGCATTATGTGGGTACTGCAGCAAAATAAATGATGCCCCTAGAACTCGGCATTATCATTCCACAAACTAAATGTATGATGTTTTCTGCCATTATCTTCAGAAACTTTATTTTGCTTTCAGCGTCAGTCCAAACTAAACTTGCAGAGTGACCCTTTATGGAGTTCATGTGAATACAGAATACCTTTGTTTTGTAAATGTATATATTATGTATCCATTAATCAGTATTTCCAAATCCAGCTATTTAACATGGAGTTCGTATAGAACAAATTGCTAATTTCTATACTGGGTAGAGAAATAAGGAATAAAGAGAGAGGAATAAGGAAGAAAAGGAATTATCCTAAAAACAAATAAGAGGCTCGTGGGAATTGAGACAGAGATATTAACTTTTTAAGCCTTTCTTTGTGATTAAACTTTTACAGTTAGAGATATCAACTGTGCGGACATAAAAGTTATTCGATGAGGCAAAACATTATAGTTAGAGATAAGAGACCGGACCAGAGATGGAGGCCAACTTTCTCGATCTTGGCTTTGTGAAGTTAGGATGATGCGCGACCGGCTTGAAAGGAGTTGGAGTGCCACCAAACAACACTTAAGTCCGTGATGTCTCCATAGTACTTCTACACATATTGTCACGGGTTTCCATCACTTTTCTTTCCCATAAGGACCCCAAATTCCATAGGCATCATGATGATCACTAGAAAATGACTACTATGTACACATTAAATCTACATGCAATTAATGCCCTGTTTAATCACAAAATCAATGGTTTGGACTAATGTTTATTCAAAGCACTTATGTATCATTCAATATAAGTTATTGTTTTAAAATAAATTTATTGAGCTAGAGACATGAGAAGCCTTTTTTTTTCATGTTGCAACGCACGGGCCTTTTTGCTAGTTCACTATAAAGTCTATGGTTCTAACTTTTCTATACAGCTCAAATCAAAGCATATTTGATCATGAAGCTTTGCACAAACATAGTATAAACTCAAATGTTCATGTGTATTTTTTTTCAGTTTTTTATGAAACTTTAAATTATGTTTTCCCTTTTTTTGAAGTAGGGCTTCACGGAGGGAGCAAGAAATCCACTCTCCAGCACATATGGAAATTGCTTTTGGAGCCTAGATTTTTTTAGAAAATACAAAAATCTATTTTTCAAGTTTTAAAAAAAATTACATATAAACCTAGGGATGTATAATACATCTCCTAATTTTTCATGATAAAATACATTGTATTTCAAAGTACAGAAAGAAGACATTATTTGGTTTTATACAACTCACAGAAAATCGCAAATGATCATGAAATATTACATAAATGTACAGTACACAACTCAATATTTATGTGTATTTTTTTATAAATTTTTATGAAACTTTAAATTATGATTTCGATTTTTTTTCAAAAACAGGGCTCCATGAGAGAAAGAAACCCACTCTCCACCACATGTCAGTGTACCTCGAAGTACTTCGAACCGGTTGAAGAGTGCCAAAGCGGAAACGCAGTAAATACAACTTCGATTAGACCAATCTGCTTTTATGCAAAAAAGAAAAAGAAAAAAAAGATTAGACCAATCTGCTACCCATTCACAACTTGGGCCGTCGATCGACGAACGGACAGCCTGGATGCCATACGGCCGGTCCCTCCGTTGATTATATAAGGACCAGGGTCGGCTGGGGCCAAACCCTACAAGGACCCGGAGACTTCGGACCTCGAAGACGCCGCTGCAGCCGACCTCGAGCCTCCGCCCTAGCGTCGTCGTCGCCGCCGTCGCGATGGTAAGAGCCTCGTCGTCACCTCAACTGCGTTTAGGCGGCTGAGCCTCGTCGTCACCTCAACTGCGTTTAGGCGGCTATCCCATGCAGATCTAACCGTTCTCGCTCGCCGTCCCACAGCCCTTCAAGCGCCGCAACGGCGGCCGCAACAAGCAAGGACGCGGCCACGTCAAGTTCGTCCGTTGCTCCAACTGCGCCAAGTGCGTCCCCAAGGTAAGCTGCATCCTGTATCCCGCTGCATCGATCGATCATGTCGTCTTTGTCCAAAACCCTTTCCATGAACCGCCGTGTGTGTATATATATATGTGTATATATATATATATATATATATATATATATATATATATGGAAAATCCATCCTACCATCTGGGATAGTTACCCCACATGTCTCATATATATATATATATATATATATATATATATATATATATATATATATATAGGGTGGGTCTATTATGATAACATCCTGTAGTGTCTTATTCTGCTAACATGTGGGCTTATTCTGCTAACAGTTGTGGACTATAGAGACGCACCGAACGAGCCGTCCACCCGACACTGACCGAACCACAGTCGAGCAAAAAAAACACCCCACGCCCCCACCTTCTTCTCCCCGTCTCATTCCCCACCATCACCCCACCTGACGAACCCCCACCAACTACCACCTCCCTCTACCTACCTCAGGCGCCGCCGCCTCGGCCTCTCTTCCCGCAACGCATCCTCCCCCACCCCACCTCACCCCCACTGGACCGCATCTCCACTTACCTCCGCACCTCCCGGCGCACCTCCTTCCCCTCCTCAATCCCCTCGCAGGCCCCGGATCCAGGTGAGGTAGAGGAGCACCGTCGCACCTCCTTCCCCTTCCCCGGGCCTCGCCGACCCTCCCCTCGCCTCGATCTGCAACGACCTGGACGACCCGCAGTAGGGCACGCCACCCTTCCCCTCCCCTCGAATTTTTGGGGCGCCAACGACCCAGCGCGGTATCCCGCGGTCGGGATTGGGGGTGGAGGCCGCCGCCGATCCCCTGCTGGATCTCTTTCCACCAATATTCGACGACCTCCCCCTCGATCTGGCGTCCCATCGTCAACGCCTCTGTTGTCCCACGTTGCCACCTCGACCGAGCCGCCGTCCACACATCTGATTGGTCCTAGTGGACGCCGGCCACCACGGCATCTGGACGGACCCCCTCCTCTCCTCACTCTTCTCCATGGACGGTTGCGCACAGTCACCATCTCCAACGCGCGATTTCAGCAGAAGGAGCCCGGGGAGTGCCTCTCTCTCACCACTGTGGCGTTCCCGACAAAAGGGCTTGCAGTTTACAGAACATTTTTTGTGTATTTTTCCAGATTATTGCTGTTGATTTGAGTGAATTCAGTTTCTAATGAAACTTGTTAATTCTCTCAGTGTAGTTCGGCTGGCGCCGGCATGAGGTTCACATCTACATGGTAGCTTGGACGCCTTGGCGTTGCATGTCGTCATTTGTTGTGGTGCCATGCGGGTGTGTACAGCGTGCAGCTCGGAGCAAGCAGGCATGCAGTTTGTGGATTTTTTTGTCTGTCAAATGTATCCGGTTGGGATATGATGTATTGTGTGTAAAAACTATTTGTTGAGAAGTTTATTTCAACAAGCATTAAATAGTTCATTTTCGAGAGAAAAATGTGTTGATGCAGCCCACTTCGAGGAGTCTTGTGGTTCATTGCATTCAACGAGGAGTCTTGATGTCTCATGCAGTTTGCTATAAAACTGATAGATGTGGCTTTGAAGCTCACTTTTGTTGTCCCATGCAGTTTGCTATAAAACTCTTCGTGGTTCACTTGTCCCACTTGTAAAACGGGGAAAAATAATATCTCAAAGAAGCTCGCTTCTATATTGGATGTAGTTCACTTGCTCAGTCTTTGTGGTCCACTTGTTTGGTCAATGCACGTAAAAATTTAGTAAGTATGAAAAAAGACAACAAAAACTCATGAGGTTCGCTTTTGGTGGTATTGCGGTTCACTTTCGGGAGTGTTGCGGTCCACTCTCGTTCAAAAAAATGTTGAAAAAAGAGACAAAAAAAACTTGTGCGAGAAAGTTTACGTCCGACAAAAAGAAATCATGAAATTCACTTGACTGTCTGTTGCAGTACGGTTTTCAGTTTGAAGCAGTGCGTTCTTCTGTCCGACGACGATTTTGGTGTCGCGAAAAAACAGTGTCCGCTTTTCGTTAATTTTGAAACTGCTCTTAAACAGTAAGGAATTAGAGAGTGTGTTCTACATGAAAAAGTTGTGTCTCGTCGATATCTTTCCAACGGGGTATGATTTGAATTATTCCAACCAGCCGTTCATAAAAATTTCGCGAAAAAACAGCCGCTACCTCTCAAAGTCAGCCGCACGATTTTCAAAATTAACTAAAAATTGTAAGGAATCTTAAAACCATTTCAACATATGAAAGTTGCGCCTTGTCCGTAGCTTTCCAACGGCGTATCATATGTGTCGTTTCGACAAACGGTTAAAAACTGGAGCAAAAACAGTACCAAAAATTTCAAAAAATTTGAAAAACAGAGTTCCGCGATTTAGTAAATTTGAAACTGCTCTTAAAGCTTAGTGAATTAGAGAAAGATTTATATATGAAAAAGATGCGCCTCGACGATATCTATCCAACGGCATATCGTTTGCTTCCTTCCGACAAGTGGTTTAGAAGAAATCGCGAAAAAACGCTCGCTGCCACTCGTAATGGGACGCGCCAATTTCAAAACTGCTCTCAAACCGTGTGGAATCTTAAAAAGTGTTCAACATGTCGAAGTTGCGCCTAATCCATAGCTTTTCAACGGTAATTACACGCCTCATTCCGATAAACGGTTAAAAAAATAGAGCGAAAACACTACCGAAAAATCAACGTGTGCAGTTTTTTCCGACGAGAAATTCACTAGTCTCTATTGCAGTGCTCGTCGTCACAATGATGCAGTGCGCTTCTGTTGAACGTGCAGTGCCGAAGTGTTGTGCAGAATATGTGTGTGTGTGTGTGTGTGTGTGAAAAGATCTGATAGTTAAAAAACTGACTAAGCATGAATAACAAAGGCATAAGACTACGTGCAAAAAAAAAACCCGAAGACATAAGACAAAATGTAAAAGATAAAAAAACTTATTTGGAGGAACGATAAATTATGGGATTGGTTTACGCTAGAAGAAGAAAGAAAATGAAGAAAACCCAAAGCAAATGATGACCAAAATTTGTAACAGATTTTGTAGAACTTGCATTGTTCCATAATATGAAATAAGAAGCATATAGTAGTGCAACTTCAATAATTATTATGATTTAAGTAGGTTGCTTACAATATGAATTTCATTTTAAGTACCTAACACCAAACGAAGTAGTGGCACACTATTGCAACATCAAATATGTTGTCACATGCACAAATATTGGGAAAATCTGGCGACCAAAAAATCAACTAAAGCGAACTAGGCCATAATAACTAAGACATTATAAAAGAAAATTGGGATTTTTGTAAAGGTAGAATGAATTACGGGCATTGATATTATGCTAAAAGGAAAAAATAAGGAGTAAACTCAAGCTGATGACAAAACTTACAATAGATTTAGTAGAACTTGCATTGGTAATATGCAATAACAAGCATATTGTGCAACTTCATTAATTATTTTTATTGAAGTAGATGACTTTACAGAAAGTAATTACTTTTTAAGATCCTAACACAAAACTAACTTCTGGCACACAATTGCAGCATCAAATACTATCACATGAAAAAATATTAGAGAAAATTCGACAGTCAAAAAATTCAATGAAGCATGAATAAACAAAGAAATCAAATACATCAGCGTTGGAAAAAAATCACCTCTCATCTTTCTTTTTTCCGGTAAAACTTTCAATTTATTCATCTTCAATCATGGTAGTACAACGTATACTACAAATAATAAAAATTACATCCAGATTTGTAGACCATAGCGACGACTTCAAGCACTGAATCGAGCCGAAGGCGCGCCGCTATTATCGCCCCTCCCTCGTCGGAGTCAGGCAAAGTTTTTTGTAGTAGACAGTCAGGAAGTCTTATGTCATTGATGTCAAGTGACCTCATTTCTACCACACGGACACACAGTCCCCCCCCCCCCCCCACACACACACACACAGAGGCATACACACGCACATTGAGGGCAGACACACACGCACACTTCAACCCATTGAGGGCGAACATGAGGTTTCCGCCTCTTAGGCCCAAGTGTGATGATTTCTCAGGCCCATGTTTGCCAACGCAGAGAATCGACAGACAGGAGAAAAAAAAATCAGGTGTCAGCAGGCAGCAGCACATGCCATTACTACGTGAAGCACTTGGAAGCGGTTGACGAGTGCCAAAGCGGAAAGGCAGTGAATACGCCTTCGATTAGACCCATCTGCTGCCCGCTAGCAACGTGGACCGTCGATCCAGGAACGAACAGCTTGGATGCCATTTGGTGCCGCCACTGACTATATAAAGACGAGAGGACGGCTGGCTGGGGCAGATCGAACCCTACAAGGACCCGGAGACTTCGGAGCTCGGAGACGCCGCCGCCGACCACGCGCCGTATATTTCGCCCGAGCGCCGTCGCCGCCGCCATGGTAAGAGCCCGTCGCCTGCGCTTTCATCTCAACTCCGGCATGCGACCCAATGCAGGTCTAACCCTTTCCCTCGCTGCGTGTGTCTGTCACAGACCTTCAAGCGCCGGAACGGCGGCCGCAACAAGCATGGCCGCGGCCACGTCAGGTTCATCCGCTGCGACAACTGCGCCAAGAGCGTCCCCAAGGTACGTTGGATCATGCCGCTCTAGCCCAAAACTCTCTCCTCATGCACCAACTGCCGCGCCCGTCCGTTGATTATGTCGGGGTTTCTTGTGGTGGTTCAGGACAAGGCGATCAAGAGGTACAAGGTGCAGAACATCGTGGCACCGGAAGGCATCAGCTATTTCACGGAGGCGTCCGTCCTTGACGGTGCGGCTTTGGTTCCTCCTTTGATTTCTTCTTCTTTCCTGTTCTTAACTGTTGGATCTGTGATCGCGGATCAAAGTGCTGCCTTGCAAGGCTGCAACTTGGAAATTTCAGTATCACACCTCTTCTCTGATCCTCTTGTGAGTTAGAAATGCGTGAACACTTGGTTCGTTTGTGGCATAACTGACAAGTGTTTTCGTTGCAGGTTACCATCTGCCCAAGATTTACATCAAGGAGCGCTGGTGCGTGGGCTGCGCCATCCATATGAAGAAAATCGGTGTCCGCTCCCGTAAGGACCGCAAGAACCGCGCACCTCCGGAAAGCGTCCGCCGCAGGGTACGTGCTCCTTGTCTTGATTCTTACGAGTTTTCTCATTTTCCATGTTCAATTGGTAGTTAGTTGTATCTTCCTTGCAAACATCCGCATGGATGTGCTTAGGGTCCAACCTTTTGGCAATCACCCATCTACTTATTCATGAATTGTGAAGTGCTGAATACTTGTCAAGCATGTTGTTTTATTTTAGTGAGAAGTAACTGCATGCCTCGATATCCTTGGACTGCATGTATGTCCCGTTTGCAACACATATAGTTCCTGCGTGGATTGAATTAGTCCTTAAGGTTGTGAAATGTTTATGTAAAGATAGTGTTAGTGTTGTATTTACTTTTCATGTGTTTGCCGTGTAATATCTCCCTTGTATAAGGGGTATGTATGCAGTGAATTGTTCGTGCTAGTGGTGTACTGGTGCTCCCTCGCCGAAAACAAGCAGTCGTTGGGAGATTTAGCCTTTTGAATTTTTTTTTCTTTCGATGTTGTACTTCAAGGCCGAAGTACAGATTGTTTTCTGTCAATGCTTGGTCGTCTAGCTATTCCTTCTATTTGAATTAGTACTCTCGCTGTTGCATTGAAGTGTTTTTTTTTCGAAAATGAGGAATAGCCCCGGCCTCTGCATCTGGTCGATGCATATGGCCACTTTATTAATTATTAGCACAAAACCTTACAAAGTCGTACAACAGTAAGACCAAAGCCACCATCTTCGCAACCTCTGTCGCTACTCCTATCTAACTGATGAAGGGGCGCTGATGGTCTGGGCCTAATACCAAACAGACCTCGCAGCCAAACCTAACATCTAAGACCTGAGGTCCCAACCTGGACGCCTGCCGGGTATGGGCACCCACCAGTCCGGCGTGCTCCTCAACCAAGCCGCCCGCCGGGTATGAGGCCGCCACAACCACCTACCACATATCCATCTTCAGAGTTGTACTGTTGTAACTACCTTGCTCGGTCTCGCTGCCGCCGACGCCACCACGACGCCAGACAGCGTCGACCTCCTGCGCGTGTCCGTTACCACACATCTGACGCCAAGCCTCCGCCGCTCCATGCCGCCAAGAGCCGCCGCCAAGAATATGTAGAATGAAACACCGCTCCACCGAAGGGAGGCAGCACACCCCCACCCCTCATCTGCAGACCCTTCCATCCGATCCCAATGTCCTTGGCGTCGCCTCCAGGAAGGTTACGATGCCTAGGGCGCCGCCGACGCCCGATCCGCATCGGATCTTGGGCTTTCACCCGGACATGGGTTGGAGAGGAGAGATGGTGCCCTCAGCAACGCCCCCAAGGAGGAAAGCGGCGCCAAAAATCGGTGTCGCCGCTGCCGGTCAGCCTAAGGCAGCCAAGGTTTCCCCCGGACACCGATCTGCTCCACCAGAACACACCGGAGGTGGATCCGGCAGGATCCAAACCGACCCGGGGACTGGGAAGGGATGCATGGAAGGGAGAGGGGCAATACCTCCAGATCTGGCACGCGTACGGCTCGCCGTCCTCACGCCGAACCCACAGGCACGCCGCACGCCACCAGATGCGCCGCACCAGATCGAAGATGGCCAGCCTTAGCGCCGCCCCCCACTCTCCCGACGAGGGAGAGGAGGAACCAGCGCCGCCGCCGATCCCGGGGCCGCCGCCCCGGCTTGCCCGCGCCTGGCCAGACGCAGCCGCCGCCGGACGGAGCAGAGGGCCGCCGGGGAGCGCCGCGGCGGCCGCAGCGCCGGAGGCCGAGCCTCCCCCACCTGGAGCCCTCGCCGTCGGGAACGACGCCGCGCGCGCGAACGGGAAGCCCCGCCGCCGCCGTCCGCCGCGCGGGCTTCGCCCGGCAGTTTCCTCCGGCGGCAGCGCGGCAGGGGGAGCCGGGGAGAGGGGGTGGCGGCGCGACGGGCTAGGGTTCCCCCGAGTCGCCTCCTAGGCGACGCGGGGGTAGAATACACCAATGGCATGCTTCGATGATGCTTTAGCTATCATACTATATATGCAATCTTGATCTCTCTGGTAATATTAGAATGGCCGAACTAACTGACATGCCTCGATATCCCGTTTGGAACACATGGTTCCTGTTGGGTTGAATTGGTCCTTAAGATTGCCAAATGTTTATGTGAAGATAGTGTTTTTTTTATTTTTGCGAACGAAGATAGTGTTAGTGTTGTATTTACTTTTCATGTGTTTGCCGTGTAATATCTCCCTTGTATAAGGGGTATGTATGCAGTGAATTGTTCATGCTAGTGGACAGTGGTGTGCTTGTGTTTCTTGACAGGGGTCGCCAAAAACAAGCAGTCATTGGGAGATTTAGCCTTTTGAATATTTTTTTTCTATCAATGTTGTGCTTGAAGGCTGAAGTGCAGATTGTTTTCTGTCAATGCTTGGTCGTCTAGTTATTCCTTGTATTTGAATTAGTACTCTTGCTGTTGATTGATGTTTGAAACACACCAATGGCATGCTTTGATGATCCTTTAGCTATCATACTATATATGCAATCTTGATCTCTCTGGTAATACTAGAATGGCCGAACTATGTGCTTGGTATGTACAGTCAAATAATTCATTCTTGTAAGAAGACATGGATGTGTGAATTACTTATTATTTAGTGCAATCGATCCAAACCGCATACTCTACCTTTGTGTGGATTATTATTTGTGCGATTTCTACCATCTGGCGTAATGCTGTTGTGTCATGTGGCTGATACTGTAGTTTCATTTCGCAGGGGCCAAGACCTGTGGGCCAAGCTCCTCGTCCTGGTGGCGTCGGCGGGGGTCCTGGTGGTGTCGGCGGAGGTTCTGGTGGTACTGGCGGTGGCTTCGGCGCCGGTGCTCCAGCTCCCAACGTCGCTGGCGACTGGCCCCAGAATTAGCTTCCTAGAGTGCTCTGCTTTTGATCAGTCTATCGTAAAATCTAGCATGATGCCAGTATGTTGTTCTGTCTAGGCTTACATGGCCGTATGGTTTCTTACTCGTTGCACTTTGACCGCCTAGAGTAAACCATGTGTTTCTCTTTGGGCATTTTCCTGGTAAACACTCATGAGAGTCCAGGTACTGGATGAGTTCTCTACTTTTGTTCAGTCTACTATGTAGAAGATTCTGTTAAGAGGCCAAATGTTGATCTTTATGTAGGAGATCTACCTATTTTGAGCATCGGATTTGAACATGGCTATCTACTATCTATAAATATGTGTTTACACTTGTCACTCACCGTTTGCTCTTGTTGGTTTTTATCTATTTTCCTCATCGCTCGTGCCCATGAATGAGGGTATGGTTCCTTACATTGTTTTCCCCAACTTCTGTTTCAGTTACCATGCACTGCAAAATTTTGGCCAGGTTCTAGTTTTTGGTGATCTAATATTCATGCAATCCAAATTGTTGTCCACCTATTATGGCAGCTTGTCTGCTCATCAGCAGGTGCACCTACTATGGGAGCTTGTCTGCCCTGTACTGTTTTTGTTGGATTGTCAAGGTGTTGTGCATTTTCCTCTGACTTTTACCCATGCAATCAAAATCTACTCAAGTACTCGCTCCGCTCCGTAAAGAAATATAAGAGCGTTTAGATCACTAGTGATCTAAACGCTCTTAACACTCTTATATTTCTTTAGGGCGGGAGTATCTTTGAAGATGAACCCAAGAGGAATTGCAGAGAACTTTGTATTTGACGAACAGAGAAAGGAGAGAAAGAAAGGAGAAGCCATGGATGGTTTACGCGGACTGTCGGTACCGGCGGATGGGGAGAGGGGAGAGGCGAAGCAATGCAAAAAATAGTAACTGTAACTGCAAGGGTATGTAACGTTGGAAGATCCACAACTCATTTGGACACTGAGAATGAGACTGATGCACGCATTTAGAGCATAAGCCAGCCAATAATTTTCACATTTGAATACATGATAATACAAACCTGTTGTGGATCCCTGATGTCCATGCAAGTTATGTTACAATCTGTATGGGTGGAGTACCGTGGCATTTAAAGCTTCACAAGTTTCTCTCCCACAAAAAAGACTACTATTAAATTCATAGCCAAAATTTTGGAGATTGATATCTTTTAAACCATAAATCCGATTGGTGATATTTTTATATATTTTAATTACTCGCACCAAGACCTTTAAAATAATACCAAATGGATACATTTCACCAAAGTTTTATATTACCGATTTCAAATAACAGATTTCACTCATCTAAAAAAATTATTTCACTCAATTCAGAATAATGATTAACTCACTTCAAACAAATATTTCACTCATTTCAGAAAAATGATTTGACCATTCAAAATAATTGATTTGATGCATTTACAATAACAGATTTCACTCATTTTTCAAAGCCGAATTTACTCATTAAAGAAACGGATTTCACTCATTTTAAATGATTGATAACTTTTGAACCAAATTTCCAAATTAGAAACTATTCATATATTTGAAATAGGAGAGATGAGACCTATAAAACAAGAATGTTCCTAGATATATTTTGAATAGTTTAAATTTTATAGTTTTCATAGTTCAATTCTAGTGATATTTCACAAAACTAGTTTCACACATTGAAACAATCAACTTCACATAATTGAACTGGCGCATTTCACATATTTCAAAAATTGATTTAAATTGTTTCACTCTGTTGTAAAAACTAATACACTTATTTTCAAAAAATAAATTCCACTCATTTTAATTTTAAAAATATCCCTATTATTTTAAAAAATAATTTAACTCGTCAAAAAAATAATTTCACTCATTTAAAAAACCTAATTTTATTACATTTGGAAAAACTTATATGAATTATCTAAAAATGATGTCGCAATAATCGCTCAATTTAAGAAAATGCATTTCAGAAATTGTGTTAAAGTGAAGCACAAACCGGCTTCACAAACACACTGAATCTACTTCATATAATTGAGAAATATCAATTTCATATGTTTGAATTAACCAATACTTCAACACAGTCAGTTTCACATATTTCAAATAACCCGTTCGACATATTTAGAAGAAAAAATCATTGTTTTAGAATGAATGAATCAGTTTTGTTTCTAAATGAGTAACACAACACATGGTTCACAGGTTTATGCTCTCACTCGTATACAAACACTCAGTTAAAAAAATGGATATCACTTATCTAAAAAGATGACTTCATTCATTTCAAAACACTGATTACTTTCATTCAAAAAAGAATTTCACTTCTTTAATAAATCGATTTCACTTATTTTAAAACATCAATTTCACTCATTTCAAAAAAATGATTTCACTCATTACTAATTTCACTCATTTCAGAAATTTGATTTCACCGATTTCAGATAACATATTTCACTGAAGCATGTGCTGATTGGAATGTTGAGATTTTGAAAATCGATTTCACACACTAAAATAGATTGGGTGAAACAAGTAGACTGAAATGTTGAAATTTAAACATGCTTGAAAACTATTCAAGATGTATCTTGTTCTAAAGGTCTTGGCGCTAGGATTATCAATATATACAAAATTCGAAAACAGAAATGTAGTTTAAAAGCTACGAATAATTAACATTGTGACAGAGAAAATAAAAGGCATATATGTGTTTCTCCATGCCTTCATGTACGTGAGAGAGATGAGAGAGGGGGTCGTGCATGCTCATATACAACATAGGCCCACTTAGTGACTGAACTTAAATCATATATGCAGAAAGGTGGGTTGTGAATCTACTTACTACTCTCTCCGTTCCGAATTACTTATCGCACGTATAAATGTATTTAGATGTATTTTAGTTCTAAATACACCCATTTCAGCGATGAGTAATTTGGAACGGAGGGAGTACTTATAAAGGTACGAGTTTGGTGAATCCAAATAATTAGAGCCATCCAACCACCTATATCCAACGTCTCAAGCTGTATAAATGATGTATATCCATTACATCATCCATAATAAACATGTGATTGCATTAATCCTAATTTAGAATCAAAATTAGTTGCATTAAACATAGTTAATCTTTAAAGTCAACATTAGTATGTAGAGAAGTGGATTTCTCGCCGTTATGTACCCTTGCCGCTAAGAACAGGTTTCCAGAAGCGAGGCCACTACAGCGTGTTCCGTCATTTGTCAACTTTCAGTCTTCATTTGACTCTTCATTGCCATCGTCTCCGGTGATCGCCGTGCCGTTTCCATCCTCTCATGTGCCACGTTGGCATGACGCATCCCCACCGCACCCTGTCTCGCCTTCCTCCACATGGGGCATGGCCACCCTCTCGAAAAGTCGTTGGCGGTCGTGCTGCCGCCACTTTCCCACCACTCCTCCCCCCACGATCCGACGCGTCCGAGATCCGACGGCGCAGGTCGCCCCACGAGGCCCGGACCCCTTCCCGTCCCCACCGTTTCTTTAAACCCACGCAACCTCCACCAGCCTGGCTGGCCGATCAAGCAGCAGCAACCTTCCTTCCGACGATTCCCACCCGATCGTTCGCCAGCCGGCGCCACCATGACGGCGACGTCGACGTCGAGGGCTCTGCGGCGTCCCCGCATCCGCTCCCGCGCGCCGCCGCCCACGCCGATCCGGACGGCCCGCGGCGTGCGCTCCGCCGCGGCCGACGAGCTCGTCCTCGCCGAGTTCCTCGAGGCCTCCCAGCGCGTCCCCGCCCTCACCCTGCCCTTGCCCAGGAAGAAGCGGTTCGACTTCCCGGCCCCTCCGCCGGCCCCGGACATCCCCTCGCAGGGCCTGCTGTCGGGCGAGGCGGCCGCCGCGCGGACGGCGGTCGGCGCCGCCGCGGAGGCCGGCGCGTTCCGCGTGGGCGGGGCGGTCGGGGCCGGCGAGGTTCGCGCTGCAGTGGTGGCCGCGGAGGCGATGTTCGGGGCGCCGGAGCGGGTGAAGCGGGAGCTGGGGAGGTTGTTCCAGAGGAGGGATCGGGTGGTCGGGGAGGAGCTCTACTTGCCATGGCCGGTGAGCTCGGAGGTGGATCGGTTGCTGGAGGCGGCCCTGTCCGTCTCGACGTACCGAGCGTTCAGGTGATTATTGCTACCAGCCCACCACCTTGTAGTACTAGTAACTTTTGTCTCTTTGCTGCCTCGTCTCGTCCTATTCGGAGCTACCGTTGGTTCGCTGCGCCTCAGTGCGCATTGCCAAACTGCCTACCTAGCTGCAGCAGAAATGGAACATTTAGAGCTCTTTTTGGGCAAGTGGAATTTGATCATAATACTGTTCAAAGTAAAATTCCAACCATATATTGTCGATCAGAGCTTCGAACTGCCGTCACAACGTATGCGACGAAACTGCCTACCTAGGTGCATTGGTTCTTTGCTTGTCTGACACTGATGAAATAATAGATTCAGAGCTTACCAAACATTCAGAGTTGTTCTGTGAAGTCCACAGGGGTGGAGGCAAAAATTCCCACAATGTTTTGGTATGAAAAATGGAGTAAGCAAGCACTAGAAAGTGACACCATCATAAGAACGAAGAGTAAAGTGACACCATCATATCATGCCATATATAGCAAGATGAAACTCAATCCAGCTTCCTTAACTTCTGCAGAAATGAACTATTGTCTGTTGATCATTTGCCTAAGATGAAAATTTCCATGAAACCCTGCTATAAAATATAGTGGCATGTAATCTCCAAATGCAGGTGACAAATGGTGCATAAGCCATTAGAGTCTAGTATCTCTTAATGTGTACGCATTACTATGTTTTGCTACTAATTCATGACAATTGTCAAGAACATGAAACAAAAAACTCTGATGAGCGTGTTAGGATACGATCTAAACATTGATCTCACATGCCCTGACATGAGACCTTCCACTGTTGGCAGGGAGAAGATGGACGTTGTCGCGTCTAAAATGGAGGGTCTCGCAAGATGTGTGGTCAGAGTTCTATCTGACAACGTCAAGAACTCGAAAGACTCTGCTCTGCCTAGAGAAGCCCCATCGGTTCTCTGTCTAACGTTGTATAACTGCAACAAGTTGAAAACACGTTGGGGAGAGTTCGGCACCACCGATCGTCCAGACTCGTACGCCCTGAGCGTGCACCTCTCCGGACGCGACCAGGAAATTTGCCTCCGGAACCAGGGCGGGTCGACCTTTTTCAATCTGCCGGCTGGCTCTGCGCTTGTTACAGTCGGCAAGAAGATTCAGGTACCATGCTAAATCATGGCATACTTTTCATTGACTGAACCTGTTAATAAGCTCAAATTTTGCCAAGTAAAATGCCTGTTCATAATGCATTATTTGGCCCTTTTCTGTCCTAATCCTCTGTAGCTCTAAGTGTGGAGCATGAGCAGTGGTCTGCTCTGAACAGCTTCGGCCATGTATATATGCGCTTGCAGGATGTTCTGTACTTCTGTTTTGGTTTCCAGGTGTGGACTATGACAGTGTGTTTGCTCTGAACTTACACAGGAATGGTCCAATGGGGAGTTCAAGAGCGCTGTTGGCGAGATACTATTTGAGCTGACCGACGAACCAAACCCGTTCATGTCTCTGGAACTCTTGTACTCTCCAGGAGACCTGCGTCTCTGTGAGGTCGGGCGGCACGCTAGCTGCATTGACCGTCCTCCCAAGACTATTCCTTTGAGGGACCAGATTTTCATTGCGCTGGTTCTGCTGGTTTTATACTACCTCTTCTGGTGATACGCTTATCCGTGCCTCTTTTTATCTTTTTTGGCGTGAGCTTAGATGTCCAAGATGGCTTGTTTTTATAGCTTTTTTGGACTAACTGCCTGCCTTTCTCCGTTAATTGATCATGGAGAAACACTGCTGCGGATGGCGGTTATGGCGGGTGGGTTGAGTCTGGTTTGGTTGAGATTGATTTGTTTTTTTGGATGAAACAAAAAACAGGGAATGAAGTATAAGATACTTTGTTCTTGACTCCTAATTGAGAAAAAATGGCATGGAGTGGATTTTGATTGATTTTCTGAATGATAATTTTGGTCGATTGGTTTGTCCTACGGTATCTGTTTTGCGATCGAGGTGTTCACATTGAACATGAGAAGCATTCCTTTGTACCTTACTACTCCATTGTGTATGTACTCCCTCCGTTCGGAATTACTTGTCTCGGAAATGGATGTACCTAGAACTAAAATACATCTAGATACATCCATTTCTACGACAAGTAATTCCGAACGGAGGGAGTAGTAATCTTGCTTTCGAGCTTTGTTCATTACAAATGAGCTCAGTGTAAAACTGTACTCCCTCCGTTCCGAAATATAAGTCTTTTTTAGAGATTTCAAATGGACTACACCATATGGATGTATGTAGACATATTTTAGAGTGTAGATTCACTCATTTTGCTCCGTATGTAGTCATTTATTGAAATCTCTAGAAAGACTTATATTTGGGAACATAGGGAGTACATTGTACTGTACCTGATGGAAAGTAAGACTCTACTTTTTATTGGATAGAAGGTTGAAACAACCGGCCTCTTCATCTTCTGACGCACATAGTTATCTTTATTGAAATTCATTCACAAAATATCTTTATTGAAGTTGATATAAACCAATGACGTGAAAGTCATCAATAGATTATATAGCATATACAAGTACTACAGAACCATTACAAGATTTGAGTTTAACTTCTAAGACTAAGGCAACATCTCCCATGGTAAGGTTATACTTAAGCTGTTGTTTCTTGTACATATTGCTCTCTGCTGCCTTCGCACTTGCTATCACTTGAAACAATCATGCCTTAGATTTAGGGACAGTCCTAAAAGCATCTCTAGCCGATCCATAATAACTTAACCCCCATATCCATTAATTCTTCAATTTTTAAGAAACTAAACTATTGCTCATATAGCTCATTCCGCATTTTTTTTGGCCAATTGATCCAAATGCTTGCTCAAACAATCCAACAAATGCAGCATGTTTCAACACAAACATAAAAAATATATCAAATACACCACATCATAATTCAACTACGAGCACAAGTGAACTTCATCCAATCCAACAAACAGCTAAAACATAACCATAACTTGTGCCCAAAGGGGTGCGGTGGGGTTGGGTTTGTCCATTCGGCAGTCATCGGGGCTAGCGACGGTCATACGGCGAGGCGAGCAAAGGCAGCGTCGAGGATGAGCAAGATGGCTATGATCGAGCGGGAAGGCGTGTGGCGTCTCCCTAATTTGCTGGCAAGTTCCCAATGTAGAGCGAGTTTGGGCCGTGGGGGGGGGGGGGAAGGGGTGCATTATAAATGGGGAATTAATCTTTGGGGGATGGGGTAGCACGTAGTTCCTCAAATCAAAAAGTTCCCCCATTTATAAATTTTAGAGGATTGACTATAGATGATCTATGCTAGGGAAACTAGGGCCCTCACACATGGCCATTATATGGTCCTTGTTTTTACCTTAAGCTATAAACTAGAGGTCGAGACAGATGATACATCTCAAACGTATCTATAATTTGTGTTATGTCTATTCTTTATTTATACCATTTACACATACTTTTGGCACAATTTTCTACCATCTTTTTTGGACTAACAGTTAACATATTTATCTAGTTTCAAGTGCTAGTCATTGTTTTCTAGTGTTTTTAGATGTTGCAGAAATAATATTTTTCTAGGATAAAAAATTCGAATGAACATATGTCACGAGGAGGTTAACATGGGCTAAAGCCCGCCAAGAGGGGGGGGGGGGGGGGGTTCTTCAGGGGCCCACATGTCCACCCGTCACGGACCTCTGGCCCTAAGCTCCACCCTCGTGGCCAAGGGACCTTCCAATTTATTGCAAACCCGTCCCCGTAGTTTTGGAACCGCCCTATTTTTTCCACTTTTTGGGCCACGGATCTCCGACGGTGAATGAAACAATGACGTGACTCCGATTCCAGCATCCAGATTTTTTTTGCCTTGGGTTAGATCTAATCTCGGAGGGGGCACTCGTCCTACGTGGGACATGAACACTAAGGACCAGAGGGGGAATCGTTGTAACATCCCGATTCTCGGAATGTTTAAGAAAAAGTTTTCCAAAATTCAGGGTGAGAAAATTTCATTTTTTTATTTGTTAACAAATATTAAACTGGTTTTTTTTATAAATTCGGAGGATTTAATTTGATCTAATGTGAACTTCAATTTAAATTGGAGTTTTGATTTTTTCTTTTAGTTGGGTTTTATTTTTTCTACTTCAATAAATTTAAATATGCGGGTCTGCATTTTTTTTCTTGGATTACTCAGTTCGTTGACATTTGTTTGAGCTTCTAATACTCTATATTATCCTAAAGGGCAAATAAATTTATTTTCAAAATTACCTAGGCCCTACTAAATTTTTTATCTATCTTTCTTTTTCTTTCTCTATCGATGGGCCAAGTCCATCTCTCCATGTATTTTCATTTTCTTTTTCTCCTGGGCCGCAACTCAACTTCTCTCTCTATTGTTTTTGTTTCCTTCCTATCATGGGCCAAGCTGATCTGGGCCACCTCTCCACCAAGCGAGCCCCTCCTTTCTCTGTACGTTCACAATGACATGAAGAGAAGAGAAGAGAAGAGAAGCGTGGCTAGAAAGCATATCAAGATCTTCACGTACATATCAGGAAACAAGAGCGTGGAAAACGTTATGGAAAGTGCAGGTCCCAGAAAAAATCCATATGTTTCTGTGGAGATTATCCAAACACTCTATACCAACGAACGATGTACGAGCACACCGACATATGACAGATTCAAGTTCCTGCGGTATGTGTGGGCAGCCGGATTCATGGAGACACTCCTTGCTACAGTGCACAATGTCACAGTGTACATGGGCTTTCGTGGATGATGAGTTGTTGCAACAGCTAGCAGACATTACAGAACCAAACGCAAAGCAATGGCTCTTTACTCTTATGGAGCTATTACCACACGATCAATTTGTCAAACTATCGGTGACCTTATGGGCTGTATGGGCTGCGTGCCGGAAAGCCATCCATGAGGGTATTTTTCAGAGCCCCAGAGCACTTATGGGTTTATCTGCAGGTTTACTGGAGAACTTGATCTGATTAAGGAACCAGCGCAACAAAACTCAAGACGAGGGGCAACAACAGTGCAGGCTGGTGTCCAGCGTCCAAAATGCCCTCCGCCGGGCTTCGCAAAAATCCATGTCGACGCTGCTTGTCGCCGTGGTACTTGGGGGATAGCAGCGGCAGTCTGTAAAGATGCAAATGGTAACTTCTTGGGAAACTCAGTCTTGTGTATAGCAGGAGTGGACGATCCGGTTATCATGGAGACAATTGCATGCATGGAGGCTCTGGCCCTTGCACAAGGTTTAAATCTGCATGATGTGGTAGTGGCGTCAGATGCAAAGAACGTCGTTGGTGCAATCAACAATTCTGATCAAGGACCCAATGGTGCCATCATCTTAGAGATCAATAACTTATTACCTTTGTTTAGTAGTACTTTTACTTTTGAGTGTCGTGCCGTTAATGTTGAGGCACATAGTTTAGCCAAGCATGTTTTTTCTTTGGGTCTGAAACGCCATGTGTGGTTTGGCCAATCCCACGACCAACGTTGTATCCCACAGATTGTGGCTTTTTCTGAATAAAGCTTGGTTTCACCCCAAAAAAAAAACAATGACATGAAGAGAAACAAACAGCCACGTACACCTACATATAGGAAACCACCGCACCCTTCCTTTAATTCCTCCTCTCTTTCTATTTCTATCCACTCTCCATCTCTCCTTGCAAGCGCCTCCTCTCCTTCCTGTGTCCTTCGCGCATAGACTTATAGACTTACAGAGAAGAAACTTACAGCCACTCCAATGTCCTTCCATTACTTTTATAACTCTTCATCCACTAGTGGAAAAGGGGGCATTGGTCCAGGCCGGGTCAGCCCATTAGTCCCGGTTCAATCTAGAACCGGGACCAATGGGGGCATTGGATCCGGTTCGTTAGCCCCGGGGGCCGGCCGGGCCACGTGGGCCATTGGTCCCGGTTCGTCTGGACCTTTTGGTCCCGGTTGGTGGGACGAACCGGGACCAATGTGCCTTGCTCCTGGCCCACCACCATTGGTCAACATAAAAAATATATCAAATACACCACATCATAATTCAACTACGAGCACAAGTGAACTTCATCCAATCCAACAAACAGCTAAAACATAACCATAACTTGTGCCCAAAGGGGTGCGGTGCGGTTGGGTTTGTCCATTCGGCGGTCATCGGGGCTAGCGACGGTCATACGGCGAGGCGAGCAAAGGCAGCGTCGAGGATGAGCAAGATGGCTATGGTCGAGCGGGAAGGCGTGTGGCGTCTCCCTAATTTGCTGGCAAGTTCCCAATGTAGAGCGAGTTTGGGCCGGGGGGGGGGGGGGGGGGGGTGCATTATAAATGGGGAATTAATCTTTGGGGGATGGGGTAGCACGTAGTTCCTCAAATCAAAAAGTTCCCCCATTTATAAATTTTAGAGGATTGACTATAGATGATCTATGCTAGGGAAACTAGGGCCCTCACACATGGCCATTATATGGTCCTTGTTTTTAGCTTAAGCTATAAACTAGAGGTCGAGACATATGATACATATCAAACGTATCTATAATTTGTGTTATGTCTATTCTTTATTTATACCATTTACACATACTTTTGGCACAATTTTCTACCATCTTTTTTGGACTAACAGTTAACGTATTTATCTAGTTTCAAGTGCTAGTCATTGTTTTCTAGTGTTTTTAGATGTTGCAGAAATAATATTTTTCTAGGATAAAAAATTCGAATGAACATATGTCACGAGGAGGTTAACATGGGCTAAAGCCCGCCAGGAGGGGGGGGGGGGTTCTTCAGGGGCCCACACGTCCACCCGTCACGGACCTCTGGCCGTAAGCTCCACCCTCGTGGCCAAGGGACCTTCCAATTTATTGCAAACCCGTCCCCGTAGTTTTGGAACCGCCCTATTTTTTGCACTTTTTGGGCCACGGATCTCCGACGGTGAATGAAATAATGACGTGACTCCGATTCCAGCATCCAGATTTTTTTTGCCTTGGGTTAGATCTAATCTCGGAGGGGGCACTCGTCCTACGTGGGACATGAACACTAAGGACCAGAGGGGGAATCGTTGTAACATCCCGATTCTCGGAATGTTTAAGAAAAAGTTTTCCAAAATTTAGGGTGAGAAAATTTCGTTTTTTTATTTGTTAACAAAGATTAAACTGGTTTTTTATAAATTCGGAGGATTTAATTTGATCTAATGTAGTTGGGTTTTATTTTTTCTACTTCAATAAATTTAAATATGCGAGTCTGCATTTTTTTTTCTTGGATTACTCAGTTCGTTGACATTTGTTTGAGCTTCTAATACTCTATATTATCCTAAAGGGCAAATAAATTTATTTTCAAAATTACCTAGGCCCTACTAATTTTTTTATCTATCTTTCTTTTTCTTTCTCTATCGATGGGCCAAGTCCATCTCTCCATGTATTTTCATTTTCTTTTTCTCCTGGGCCGCAACTCAACTTCTCTCTCTATTGTTTTTGTTTGCTTCCTATCATGGGCCTAGCTGATCTGGGCCACCTCTCCACCAAGTGAGCCCCTCCTTTCTCTGTACGTTCACAATGACATGAAGAGAAGAGAAGCATGGCTAGAAAGTGTTGGGGAACGTAGTAATTTCAAAAAAATTCCTACGTACACGCAAGATCATGGTGATGGCATAGCAACGAGAGGGGAGAGTGTTGTCCACGTACCCTTGTAGACCATAAGCGGAAGCGTTAGCACAACGCGGTTGATGTAGTCGTACGTCTTCACGATCCGACCGATCCAAGCACCGAACGTACGGCACCTCCGAGTTCAGCACACGTTCAGCTCGATGACGATCCCCGGGCTCCGATCCAGCAAAGCTTCGGGGATGAGTTCCGTCAGCACGACGGCGTGGTGACGATGATGATGCTCTACCGGCGCAGGGCTTCGCCTAAACTCCGCGATGATATGACCGAGGTGGAATATGGTGGAGGGGGGCACCGCACACGGCTACGGAACGATCCGTAGATCAACTTGTGTGTCTATGGGGTGCCCCCCGCCCCCGTATATAAAGGAGCCAGGGGGGAGGAGGCGGCCGGCCAAGGAGGGCGCGCCAAGGGGGGAGTCCTACTCCCGCCAGGAGTAGGACTCCCTTCTTTCCTAGTTGGAATAGGAGAAGGGGGGAAAGAGGAGGAAGAGGGGAAGGAAAGGGGGGGCGCCGCCCCCCTTCCCTTGTCCTATTCGGACTAGGAAGGGGAGGGGCGCGCGGCCCCCTCCTGCCTCCTTCCCTCTTCTCCCTCGAGGCCCATGTAGGCCCAATAACCCCCCGGAGGGGTTCCGATAACCTCCCGGTACTCCGGTAAAATGCCGATTTCACCCGGAACGATTCCGATGTCCAAATATAGGCTTCCAATATATCGATCTTTATGTCTCGACCATTTCGAGACTCCTCGTTACGTCCGTGATCACATCCGGGACTCCGAACAAACTTCGGTACATCAAAACTTATAAACTCATAATAAAACTGTCATCGTAACGTTAAGCGTGCGGACCCTACGGGTTCGAGAACTATGTAGACATGACCTAGAACTATTCTCGGTCAATAACCAATAGCGGAACCTGGATGCCCATATTGGTTCCTACATATTCTACGAAGATCTTTATCGGTCAGACCGCATAACAACATACGTTATTCCCTTTGTCATCGGTATGTTACTTGCCCGCGATTTGATCGTCGGTATCCAATACCTAGTTCAATCTCGTTACCGGCAAGTCTCTTTACTCGTTCCGTAATGCATCATCGCGTAACCAACTCATTTGGTCACATTGCTTGCAAGGCTTATAATGATGTGCATTATCGAGAGGGCCCAAAGATACCTCTCCGACAATCGGAGTGACAAAACCTAATCTCGAAATACGCCAACTCAACATGTACCTTCGGAGACACCTGTAGTACTCCTTTATAATCACCCAGTTATGTTGTGACGTTTGGTAGTACCCAAAGTGTTCCTCCGGTAAACGGGAGTTGCATAATTCTCATAGTTACAGGAACATGTATAAGTCATGAAGAAAGCAATAGCAATATACTAAACGATCAAGTGCTAGGCTAACGGAATGGGTCATGTCAATCACATCATTCTCCTAATGATGTGATCCCATTAATCAAATGACAACACATGTCTATGGTTAGGAAACATAACCATCTTTGATTAATGAGCTAGTCAAGTAGAGGCATACTAGTGACTATATGTTTGTCCATGTATTCACACATGTATCATGTTTCCGGTTAATACAATTCTAGCATGAATAATAAACATTTATCATGATATGAGGAAATAAATAATAACTTTATTATTGCCTCTAGGGCATATTTCCTTCAGAAAGCGGATCAGGATCTTCACGTACATACCAAGAAACAAGAGCGTGGAAAATGTTATGGAAAGTGCAGGTCCAGCAAAAATCCGTATGTTTCTGTGGAGATTATCCAAACACTCTATACCAACGAACGATGTACGAGCACACCGATATATGACAGATTCAAGTTCCTGCGGTATGTGTGGGCAGCCGGATTCATGGAGACACTCCTTGCTACAGTGCACAATGTCACGGTGTACATGGGCTTTGGTGGATGATGAGTTGTTGCAACAGCTAGCAGACATTACAGAACCAAACGCAAAGCAATGGCTCTTTACTCTTATGGAGCTATTACCACACGATCAATTTGTCAAACTATCGGTGACCTTATGGGCTGTATGGGCTGCATGCCGGAAAGCCATCCATGAGGGTATTTTTCAGAGCCCCAAAGCACTTATGGGTTTATCTGCAGGTTTATTGGAGAACTTGATCTGATTAAGGAACCAGCGCAACAAAACTCAAGACGAGGGGCAGCAACAGTGCAGGCTGGTGTCCAGCGTCCAAAACGCCCTCCGCCGGGCTTCGCAAAAATCCATGTCGACGCTGCTTGTCGTCGTGGTACATGGGGGATAGCAGCGGCAGTCTGTAGAGATGCAAATGGTAACTTCTTGGGAAACTCAGTCTTGTGTATAGCAGGAGTGGACGATCCAGTTATCATGGAGACAATTGCATGCATGGAGGCTCTGGCCCTTGCACAAGGTTTGAATCTGCATGATGTGGTAGTGGCGTCAGACGCAAAGAACGTCGTTGGTGCAATCAACAATTCTGATCAAGGACCCAATGGTGCCATCATCTTAGAGATCAATAACTTATTACCTCTGTTTAGTAGTACTTTTACTTTTGAGTGTCGTGCCGTTAATGTTGAGGCACATAGTTTAGCCAAGCATGTTTTTTCTTTGGGTCTGGAACGCCATGTGTGGTTTGGCCAATCCCAAGACCAACGTTGTATCCCACAGATTGTGGCTTTTTCTGAATAAAGCTTGGTTTCACCCAAAAAAAAAACAATGACATGAAGAGAAACAAACAGCCACGTACACCTACATATAGGAAACCACCGCACCTTCCTTTAATTCCTCCTCTCTTTCTATTTCTATCCACTCTCCATCTCTCCTTGCAAGCGCCTCCTCTCCTTCCTATGTCCTTCGTGCATAGACTTATAGACTTACAGAGAAGAAACTTACAGCCACTCCAATGTCCTTCCATTACTTTTATAACTCTTCATCCACTAGTGGAAAAGGGGGCATTGGTCCAGGCCGGGTCAGCCCATTAGTCCCGGTTCTCCGGGTGGTTAAACCGAATCACACAGAATAAGGGAGCACCTTGCTCTGATACCAATTGAAAGTGCTAGTATTCGAATAGAGGGGGGTGAATAGGAGATTTTATGGAAGTCTTCCAAACAGGGGTGTTTTGAAGACAAACAATAGAACTGAACCTATTGATATGCAGCGGAAGGTAGACTACACTAGACAAGCCATAGTCAAGTAAGCAATGAGGTGAAAGCACGAAGACTATAAGCAGCTAGGTAGTATGGATCAAGATGGAAGATAGTATGAAGCCAAACAGACTATAGTCTTCACACAGCAAAGACTTCACGAAGACAAACTGTAAGTAAGAAGAGAGAGGTAGGATAGAACCAGTTGCTCGGAGAGGACAAGGGATTTGTTGGACCAGTTCCAGTTACTGTGACAACTGTATGTCTCGTTAGGGAGGCTGAGATTCAACTCAAAAGACCGTGTCTTCACCTTATTCCCCTTGAGCTAAGAACACTTAGTCCTCGCCCAATCACTCTGGTAAGTATTCAAGGGAGACTTCCAAACCTTCACAGACTTTGTTCACCGGCAATCCACAATGACTCTTGGATACTCAGAACGCGAGCCTAACCGGCTGGAGGATTCACAGTCCTCAAGTGTAATAAGTCTTCAGATCACACAGACAGAAAGACTAAAGTGATGCCTAACACTCTTCGGGTCTGGGTGTTTTGGGCTTTGTCCTTGCAAGGATTCTCTCTCAAAGGCTTTGGAGGTGGGTTTCTTTGAAATGACAAAAGCCGTCCACCTAACTCTGAGCAGCCACCAATTTATTTAGTAGGGGGTGGGCTATTTATAGCTAGGGGGCAACCCAACCTGATATTTCCGAAATGACCCTGGGTCACTAAGGAACTGACATGGGTCCAACGGTCAGATTTCAAACACACGCGGTAGCTTAGCTTGGGCTACAAGCCAAGCTGACTCATCCAACTCTGGATAAGATTTGCTCTCATTATCTTCACCCGAAGACATAGGATTTAGTTGAGCATCACATCAGTCACCCTGACTTTGTTCACTTGGACTCCACTTAATAGTACGGTGGTTCCTATGACTCAACAAAGAAGAAAAGGAAACTATGAAACAACTGTGTCTTCGTACTCCATAGTCTTCACGTGATGTCTTCTCCTGTCATAGTCTTCAATGTGAATGTCTTCACAGACCAACATTGTCTTCAATGTGTTCACACATTTTTAGGGGTCATCTCTGGTAGGTAAACCGAATCAATATGGGACTACTACCTGTGTTATCCTGCAATTCTCACAAACACATTAGTCCCTCAACCAAGTTTGTCGTCAATACTCCAAAACCAACTAGGGGTGGCACTAGATGCACTTACAGACACTACGATCAGAGACCCTTCGAGAAATTATGTGCGATGCAATAATCTCAAACGATGGTGTCAGAGAATCGTCAAAAATGTCCAAAACGTTTGCGATGACGGATGCATCAAACATGGTTCAGATTTTAGTTGCATGTGCGATGCAGGGCATACGGTTCAGTTCAATTAACTGTTTGCGATGAGGTGGAACAAAAGAAACGGGCAGCCAGATGAAGGTGTGTGCGATACACAACATACGGTTCACTAGGATGAACTGTTTGTGATTAGGCAACACAAAAGAAACGGTCAGGCAGATCAAGGTGTGTGCGATCTACGGCATGCGGTTCACTTGGATGAACTGTTTGCGTTGAGACAAGAGAACAGAAACGGTTCAATATAACAAGATGTGTGTGATACGTGCAAAACAGGTCTGTAATCAGAAATGTGTGCGAAGACCGATAATAACACAGACGATTGCTTCTAATAAGGTGTATGTGATATGCTCTGTCTACACAACATGTATTGGCCATTGGGGGACGAGCAGTCATCCGGATACGCCATAAGGATGCGAAGAGGCATCCTATATCACCAAGGACTAGCTGTTCCACCAGTAGCTCATCTAAGAGAACTCTCAAGTTAAGTGTGCTCAGGCTGGAGCAGCCATGGGATTGGTGACTGGATGGGAAGTTGTGTTCATATTAAATTAACTGATAGGATGGGTCATATTGGTCAAATGACCGAAATGACCCATTCGCTCAGCTAATTTAACCTCGAGGTCCTTGTTTTTTATTTTTATTTTATTTTTTTAACATATGTTAAAGAAGGTCTACCGCATTACTTTTTGGCAATGTGTATACATGGCATACAGTTGATCCATCCGACATGTTTGTGATGGAATAAGCCGTGTGTGTTGTGGGCAAACACTTGCTAGTGTGCAACCGTTTGCGATTGATGAATTCAACACCGACGGGTTCCCTAGTGTGGTCCGTGTTCATCTCATCATTATCTACTTCTTGTGCTAGCTCGATGTTCCTTTATATTGTAAGTTACCATTAATTGATGGTGTTCTATGAACACGCCACTGTTTCCCGCCATTTCCTCACCTGTTTCCCGCCACCCAGCGATATTGCACATAAACCTAGGCGTGGCACAATGCACGGAGGCAACAAGCGTAGCCTGTAGCACACCCACCTTTTCCAAGCATGCCAACACACCAAAGCGCCGTCTCTGCCATCAACCTTGTCGACAAGGAAAACTATAAGGCACCATGGCCCATCAAGGCTGCAGCGCTCCCCGGCAATGAGATAGACGATGCCGTGATGTGCGTCATCGCCAGGGTTGAGCAGACCTTTGGTGCATTGCGCTTCAGCACCGTGGATCAAGATAGGCATGTCAGCGCTGAGAGGCTGCAACTCGCCGCACAACATGATCGATGGAGCGCCGCAAAGCAAGCTAGGCGCGTCCACGTCGATTGGTTGCGGCTCACCGCACGACGAGAGCGGTGGAGCACCGTAGAGCGAGAGGCGTGGCGCACCGCACAGCAAGAGCGGATCCATCGGCGCTTGCCTGCTGTCGACAGGGTGTCGCAGCTGGGTACACGTCCCGTCAGTACCCCCATTCCTTGCCAGGAGTGGGCACATGCCCTCTGCGTCGTACTTGCACCAGAGATCGGCCACGCCGTACTTGCACCGGATGCCTGCCGTGCATTTCGCATGGGTCGTGTCATTGGCCTTGTCCGCGGCCCGCTCGATGCCAACGCTCTGGTCGGTAGGCTCGACCGCCTCCTTGGCCCAGGTGTCCACCTGGGCGCAGTAGAGGAACATGGTTGTCGCGTCCTCGAGGTGGTGATCTCCGATGAAATAGCCAACTTGGAGCTCGAGATCGCGCTCCAGATGTACCGCGAGCGTGTCGACCGCTTGGACGAACGCGTGCATGAGTTCAGGCAGAGGCAAGAGCTACCGTAGGCAAGGGCTGCTAGTCATGGTGTCATGGACGCGTTTGTTTTGTTGAGTCGTTTCGACGTGGATAGCTATGTATTCACAACAATCATACTATTGCTCTGTTTATTGCTCTGTTTCGTGTACTCTGTTTTCCGTTCTTATATGTTCTCTTTCAATGTGTGTTTATACGCTTTCCATTCTGTATATGTGGATGATAACAGATAAATTCAAATTAGTATGCAAAAACAGATGGAAAATGGAATTCATAATATATATAATATTAATTTTTCATTAGTTCATCACAGAATATATATAATATCATCACATATATGTGATGATACTTTACTACTAGGTACAATGCATAAAATTGGAAACGAACAATACTAAAACCAATAATCCCTCTTGGGGCTAGTATTTTGGCAACCCCCCGCCAGCATCTCCCTGGTGCGCGGTGTGTTCCCAAAGCGGAGGCAGTACTCCGCCTCCTCCGCCTCGCAGCGTTTGATGAGTTGATCTGCCTCTTGCAGGCGGACGCGCGTGAATGATCTTGCCATTTTGTTGGGCGCCCACCGGAGATCCTCGTTGGTGGCACGCTGAAGCTTATCGGCCTAGCTCCATGCAGTGACGAGGCGCCTAGCGCCTCTGGCCTTCCTCGGGAAGTACCTATCTTTGTACACCTCCTCCGCATGACGACGCGCCTGCCCCCAAAGCTCTGCCGCATCCTTTTTCCAGGCGGCATCACGGGCTTCACACGCCGCATGGTACCTGGCATCCTCCTCCGCCATCTCCTTCTTGAAAGCCACTTGCGTGGCTTTCTCAGCCGGCGGCAGCGACTTCCAAAGACAAATATTATACTGGCCCTAAAACCAATCCAAAGTTGGGGGGTCCGGCGCAACCTCGTCCGGCGGCGCGTAGGTGTCCTCGTCGCCACTCTTCGAGTGAGCCTCCTTGGGGGGTGGCAACTCCTCATCGGTGCGTGGACAGACCAGCGGCGCCATGGCAGAGATTTGAGATAGATAGAGAGAGAGGGTGAGCAAGGGGAGGATCTAGATGAGAATGCATGCGGGACGACATGAGCAAGGTAGTATTTATTGGCGGCCGAAATCTAGATTGTTGGGAACAGTACACGCGCCGGTTGCCGGAATTTACGAGTACTGTAGTGTGAATTACACACGATTCCCGTAGCAAAATCCATGTGTGAACATAATAGTTGACGGTTCCCAATGCAGAACCGTGTCTGATTAATAAAGCCCGCCACCCACCTTCCAGAACTCAAGGCACAAAATAGAGTACTAATTGTGTGGGGCCGATTGTCTTGCCAGATTTTAGGTTTTCTTTTTCGAACACCAGATATTTACATCGTCTGATGATTTTTGAACTCGCACACAAGTACACAAATATGATTTTTCAAATCGTTATGGTTAGCCGTTGCATGTAGATGTAGTTCAAATTTGAATTACGGTCATTAAATGGCTAGGAAATCACTTAAATGTCTTCAAAAGGTCAAATGACACGTGAAATTTTCCAAATTTTCACATGACAGTTATTATCAGTGCACATTACACGTAGAAAAATTTTGAAGGCCGTAAGAGGAAGCTATTTGCCGTTCGTCATCAAACATGCATTGTTCCCTCTCGGAACCACGAGCCTTCTAGTGAGTTTCTCCGGTTTGTGAGGGGTGTGTGTCCAAACTATTGTCAAGCAAGCCAATTTTTGTACCACATCATCTTGGTGGCATGACATTACATCAAGCAAGGCTTCATGTTTTTGATCATTTTTTTAATTTTTTGGAATAAAACTGCCATCGCACTCCATGCATGTACATGTGTCCATGCCGTGAGACCAATATGTTTGAAAATTCCTTCTACTTTATTGCACATGGAATTAACTCACACACAAGTACAAAATATGATTTTTCAAACCGTTATGGTTAGCCATTGCATGTACATCTAGTTCAAATTTGAATTATGGTCATTAAATGGCTAGGAAATCACTTAAATGTCTTCAAAAGGTCAAATGACCCCTGCATTTTTCCAAATTTTCACATGACAGTTAGTATTAGTGCACTTTACATGTAGAAAATTTTTGAAGGCCGTAAGAGGAAGTTATCTGCCGTTCGTCATCAAACATGCATTGTTCCCTCTCGGAACCACGAGCCTTCTAGTGAGTTGCTCCGGTTTGTGAGGGGTGTGTGTCCAAAATTTCGTCAAGAAATCCAACTTTTTGTACCACATCATCTTGGTGGCATGACATTACATCAAGCAAGGTTTCATGTTTTTCTGATCATTTTTTATTTTTTCGGAATAACAATGCCATGGCACTCCATGCATGTACATGCATGTGTCCATGCTGTGAGACCAATATGTTTGAAATTCCTTCTAATTTACTGCACATGGAATTAACACGCACACAAGTAAACAAATATGATTTTTCAAACCGTTATGGTTAGCTGCTGCATGTACATCTAGTTCAAATTTGAATTACAATCATTAAATGGCTAAGAAATCAATTAAATCTCTTTAAAAGGTCCAATGACCCTTCAAATTTTCCAAATTTTCACATGACAGTTAGTGTCAGTGCACATTACACATCGAAAATTTTTGAAGGCCGTAAGAGGAAGCTATCTACCGTTCGTCAGCAAACATGCATTGTTCCCTCTCGGAACCACGAGCCTTCTAGTGAGTTGCTATGATTTGTGAGGGGTGTGTGTGTCCAAACTTTCGTCAAACACGCAAATTTTTGTACCACATCATCTTGGTGGTATGACATTACCTCAAGCACGGTTTCATGTTTTTCAATTTTTGGAATTTAAATGCTATGACACTCCATGCTTAATTGTGTCATAGCCGTTAGATCAATATGTTTGAAAATTCCTTCCAATTTACTGCACGTGGAATTAAATCGCGCACAAGTACACAAAATATGACTTTTTAAACCGTTTTGGTTAGCTGCTGCATGTACATGTAGTTCAAATTTTAAATTACGGTCATTAAGTGGCTAGAAAATCACTTAAATGCCTTAAAAGGTCAAATGACCCCTGTGAAATTTTCCAAAATTTGACATGACAGTTGTATTAGTACTACAAATTTTCTTGTACATTTAAAACACCATGCGTTGCCACTTTACTCCAAATTCGTCTTTCACAGCTAATAAAAAATATCTACAACATCACACACAGTTGTTTTGTAGGAATCGTTTGCGATGAAAAAATCTGGGTCTATTTAAGTCTTCCTCCTTAAGCTTTGCCGGCTCGTCTGCTGTAGTGTCGGCAACCCCCAAATCCACAAATCCCGATCCCCATTCCCGCACCCCCTTAATGCAAAGATGACGCCGTGGAAACGCTTCTTGAAGGCCCGTATGATGGCCGCGTCCCCCCGAGCGCCGCCACCTGCGCTGAGAGCGCGACCGCCTACGCTGAGAGTGCTGCTGCATCCGCATTGAGCACGGCCGCTTCCGCAGAGAGGGAATCTGCGGAGCCGAGAGGGCATCTGCAGCACCCGAGACGGCTGCAGCTGCTACTGCAACGGCGGCTGCAAACGCCGGGAGTGCTCGAGCTGCCGTCCGTGCCGCCAATGTCGCCCTGGCCCATCTCGAGGCCATCCACACCAAGATATTCCAGGCCACCTCGGAATCCAGCATGCAACCCACGTCCGAAAAGGCGGCAGTGGCCATGGAGCACCTGCTTCCTCATGAGGTCGTCGAGCGGGAGCTGGAGATGCAGGAGGCAGCAGAGATCGAGGAGCGCCGGGAGGAGGAGTTGCGTGTGGCCCAGGTCGAGGTACATAAGAGTCTGTTCGTCGAGGAATCGGTGGTGGAGTACCAATGCAAGCTCTAGCGCAGCCACTACTACGAGTACTACATCCTTGAGGGCGACGCCGAGGATGAGGACGCGGTCGACTTCAGCAAGGGGGCGCGGAGTCCACCAGCGGCGGCATGTCGCGAGGACAAGTCATCAACATCTCATCTCACACGGCGATGCATAGGCCGGCGCGGCGGTGGATTTGTTAAATATATTCATACTTAGGCTTTGTTTTTTATGATGGTATTTTGTTAGAGCAATGTTTAGGTGAACTGTCTTTGTTTAACTACTAAAATTGCTCGATTCAATAAGTCTGGTCTGTGTGCTGTACGCTCTTTTGTGTGCCCAAATTAGCAAGTGATGTAAAATTATGCAATGACGTACGCGGGGAAATTTCCACCAAAATTTCAATTGTCAAACTCATCCCATGCGTGTTAAGCAGAAGAATCATTTGCGATGCACACTATCGTTCAAAGTGAATGGTGTCCGGTGGCACCGCAAGCAAAGTTTCCCTCCACATTTTGAAATTTTTGGCCTACCGTCGAAATATCTACCTCCCCCCTCCCATCCCCTTTTCTCCCTGACCACAAGTCACATTTCCCCTGTTTCCCCCTTCCTTCCTTCCTAAGCTATAGCCGCTTCCTTGCTTGCTTCCTCGCTCTCACCGTCTCGCATCCTACCGCCGGGGTCGCCATGGTCATCTTCAAAGACCTCTCCAGCGGTTCCTCCTCCGACAACGACTCCACCATCCGAGTATGCCTCTCTTGTCTTTCTCGGGCTATGACTTTGAATGAAGGAATTTTACCTGGTAGTCGATTTGAGATATTTCTTCCTCTTGTAGTTCCCTAGGACCTTCAGTTGCAATGAATGGAGTGGGGTGGCTGAAGATCTGTCAGCTTTTTGTTACCATCAATCTCCATGCGTGAAGCTAGTTGCGTTTGAATCTTTGGACAGTAGGAGGAAGTTTTTGGCATGTGCAGAGAATGTTAGATCCTCTTCCATTGTTAAAAATCATATGTTAGATGTGATTCAGACACTGTCACGGTCCCAATGCATTCATACCACACCTTCAACCAAACGCATCCTAAGACAATCACAGTTTGTACCTAGTATCTAAAAATGTTGCCATCTCATCAGCGGTGCCATTAGAAAATTATTTGGCACCGCTTCAGCAGTTTGTGCAGCCAACTTGTCCAGACATCTGAGCAGCCAAACAGTAAAATAATAAATCTTTATGCCATGAAGGAACTGGGCGTCAGAGCAACTAGGTGCTCCGGAGTTCGGGTCCCTGATTTTTTCCGATGCATCGGCTTGCTAGTGCAGGGCACCGGTGCGAGATGTAGCAATAGTTGTCTTTACACCGGTTTTGGCATACATAGTGGATGCCTTAGTGCTATTAGTTCTGTGTTACTAAATTTGTGCATGTACACACCTATTAGTATCAATTTACTGTCATCCAAACACTGTCTCTATGCTATTGTAGTTATATTTACCTTCTCTTAAAATGTTCAATTTGTTATTTATAGTACATGAGTAAGAACTTGTAGCGTTGTTGTAGTTAATTATAGCTTCTGATGTTTCAGAATTTGGTTGTTGTGTTAGTAGCAATTAATTCATTTGCACATTGATCTTTTTGAGAAGATATGTCATAATTAATCGGTTTCTTTCGTTTCTCAAAATAAGTATTGGTGATTTTCTATGTTGCTATAAACTCATTTTCCCTACAATTGTTACTGATCTAGTTTAAAATATTATAGGATGAACGGAAGTGTTCTTACTTGGAGTGGGTTGATCAAGAGTGGCCACAGTCTTTGATTATGTGCCTAGCAAAGCTCTAGAGCATGTATCAGGAAGAGAATAGAGGTAGGCTTAGAGGTAGTGTTGTCAACGCTGAAGAATATTTGAAGATGCGGGATAAAAAGAGGAAGGTGGAGAAGGAGCTCAGATTTTTTTAAATCAGACTTTGCTAAGATGGTGTTGGCGAAGGTGGAGGCACTTTCCAGTTGGCCAGTGCAAAACATGTTCTTATTGAACTGAAAGGAGAGGTGGATAAGGCGAACTTGGATGATCTCGATTAGGGAAATGAATATATTGTTCTAATATTGTTCTTATGAAGTTGAACTATCTATATGTTGTACTTTGTTGTTTTATGGTAGCTATCGTACTGTGATGTTAAAATATATCTATGCACCTGATATGAAATTGGCAAACAATTGTTCGATATGAAATGTGAATTTGTGTAATACTGGAATTATTAACTGTAAACTAATAAATCTACTAAATGGGTCATGGAACTTTGCAAACGGTTCTGGCAGTAAAAATGCTTGTGATGGATAGCACAACGCTACACAGTTTTCTTCATCAAATCATGTGTGATGTAGTTGATAAAAGCAAATGGTTAACCAAGGCAGAGTGTGTGTGATAGTTCCATGTATCACACACGAGCCTATACATAAACCCGTGTGGGATGTACATACGAACGAAAACGTTTTCCCTGGATTGATTGTGCGGGATGTACATAAGAACGGAAACGTATTCCTTAGATTGACTGTGTTTGATATACATACCTACGGAAATGTTTTTCTGGGATTCACCATGTGGGATGTACATACCTATGGAAATGTTTTCTGGGATTCACCGTGTGGGATGTACATACCTACAAAAATGATTGGGTTTCCGTGGGTTACCCGATCGCACACGAACTCATTTGGTGTCACAGGAGGGCCTATCCCCAACGGTTTCTAGGTCGTGTGGGAAGGACCCCCTAATAGCCCACACTCACTAGGTGACGGTTCCAAATGTTGTCGCAGAAAGGGGTTTAAAACCGTTTGTATAACAGCGACGTGTACGAGTGTCGGTACTGATAAAAATGCAATTGGCAGAGTTAAACATCACAAGGCAGGTGCTGCCAGAGCACATAATGGCCCAGTTGTCTATAAAAAGGTAGGGGAAATAGCTAAAATGTGTTAGGCATGTTTACTACAAGATGCTTAAGACATCGACCGTAGAAAACATAGCCATTAATTGCAACTAGTATTGGTAAGATTGAACTGGTGAGTTCATACTTGGTAAGTCCTGAGAGGTAGTTGCTGGTGCACTTCATCTTGGCTAGAGCCTGCCCAAAGTCAGCGGCGGCGGAGGCAAGCTCTTACTCCGGGTCGAAGCGTGGATCAGTACCCCCGACATGTGTACCTACAAGAAGCAAGTAAATGTTAGAAGCCAAACTGCAATTGCACAAATGACTAAAATATTGTAAGACATGGGATGTAGCTAACCTCGACGGCAAACAACAACATCACCCGTTATGGCCCTGCGTAAGTACATGGATAGGCATGTTAAGTACAATGGGTTAGCATCCACCAAAAATAGCAAATGGGCAGCATCTCTAGTATATCTTCATTGCGGAGAGTAACATGGTAACAAAGTTTGTTGCTGGTATTGGTGAAATTGAACTGAAGAGTTAATACTTGAACATCACACAGTGTGCAGTACTAAAATAAACAAGGCACGAACATGCTCAATACATCAACCGTACAAAACATAGCCATTGCAAGTGGTATTGGTAAAGATTTAGCTGGTCAAATCATACCTGTTAAGTCTTGGGGGGTAGTCGTCGGGGCACTTCTTTTGGGCCAGAGCCTGCACCATGTCGGCGGCGGTGGAGGCGAGGTGTTCCTCCGGGTCAACATGCACATCGGCCATCGCGCCATGGACCGCCATCAGCTCCACATGATATGTGGTTGCGCTTGCGTGCTGATGCTCAGGAGGTAGGGACAGTGGGGATTTGGAGGCATGAGGATGTTTCGCAGGTGCCATTTAAGCAATTAGGCCGGCGCCGTGATAGAGATCGATGGGTTACCTGACTGGATCCGAGCAGAATGTAGATGTGGTTGAAGCTGTGGTTGCGGTGGCGGCAGTTTGAGCTGTCGGTAGGGGGAGGCGCGGGGGGCGTGGGGGGGGGGAGATACTGAGGAAATTTGATGGGTGGGGAAGTGGTTGGAGGAATAAATTCTGAAATTGCGCGCCTAATGAAAATTTCATTGCGAAACTTGAAACTTGGGCGGGGGAAACACACAACACATACGAAGCGCGTAAAATACTCGCGTGCGAGAAAACAGAAAATTAGCAGTTCCCGTCTCCAAAAAAATGTACACGTGTAGTCAATTTTTTCGGTCAATGGTACGCTTGGTTTATTAGGAACAATCACACACGTAACAGACTTATGGATCATTAACGCAAAAAAACACACACGGGTACGTGTAGGATCTTGAAGTATGTCTAGAGGGGGGTTATTAGACTACTTGACCAAATAAAAACTTAACCTTTTCACAGTTTTAGTCTTTGGAAGATTTTAGCAAAGTTAGCACAAGTCAAGCAATCTTAACACAATTCAAGCAAGCATGCAAAGAGTATATGAGCAGCGGAAAATAAAGCATGCAACTTGCAAGAATGTAAAGGGAAGGGTTTGGAGATTTCAAACGCAATTTGGAGACATGGTGATTTTTGAGCCGTGGTTCCGATAGGTGGTGCTATCGTACATCCATGTTGATGGAGACTTCAACCCACGAAGGGTAACGGTTGCGCGAGTCCACGGAGGGCTCCACCCAAGAAGGGCCCACAAAGAAGCAACCTTGTCTATCCCACCATGGCCGTCTCCCACGAAGGACTTGCCTCACTAGTGGTAGATCTTCACGAAGTAGGCGATCTCCTTGCCCTTACAAACTCCTTGGTTCAACTCCACAATCTTGTCGGAGGCTCCCAAGTGACACCTAGCCAATCTAGGAGACACCACTCTCCAAGAAGTAACAAATGGTGTGTTGATGATGAACTCCTTGCTCTTGTGCTTCAAATGATAGTCTCCCCAACACTCAACTCTCTCTCACAGGATTTGGATTTGGTGGAAAGAAGATTTGAGTGGAAAGCAACTTGGGGAAGGCTAGATATCAAGATTCATATGGTAGGAATGGAATATCTTGGTCTCAACACATGAGTAGGTGGTTCTCTCTCAGAAGTGGTAAGTTGGAAGTTTAGGTTCGTTCTGATGGCTCTCTCCACGAATGAAGAGGAGGTGGAGGGTATATATAGCCTCCACGCAAAATCTAACCATTACACACAATTTACCAATCTCGGTGGGACCGAATCAACAAACTCGGTCAGACCGATTTAGTAAACCTAGTGACCGTTAGGTTTTTCGGTGGGACCGACATGCAACTCGGTAGGACCGATATGGTTAGGGTTAGGGCATAACGTAATCTCAATGAGACCGATTACACAAACTCGGTGAGACCGACTTTGATAATAAGCTAACCAGAGAGTTGGTCAGGTAAACTCGGTGGGACCGGTTCGCTCATCTCGGTGAGATCGAAACGTTACAAAAAGGAAACAGAGAGTTTACATTGCAATCTCGGTGGGACCGATCGCCCATCTTGGTGAGACCGAAATGTTACAAAGGGAAACAGAGAGATTACAATCCTATCTCGGTGAGACCGAGATCCCTATCGGTGAGATCGATTTGCCTAGGGTTTGTGGCAGTGGCTATGACATCTGAACTTGGTGGCGCCAGATAGAAATAATCGGTGGGGCCGAGTTGGACTTTAGGTTTAGGTCATATGTGGATGTGGGAAAGTACTTGAGGGTTTTGGAGCATATCACTAAGCACTATGAAGCAAGAACCTCATTAAGCAACACCTCATCCCTCCTTGATAGTATTGGCTTTTCCTATAGACTCAATGTGATCTTGGATCACTAAAATATAAAATGTAGAGTCTTGAGCTTGAGTCTTGAGCCAATCCTTTTATCCTTAGCATTTTGAGGGATCCACTTTTCTCATCCATGCCATGCCATTCATTGAGCTTTCCTGAAATAATTGTCTTGGGATAGTATTAGCTCAATGGGCTATATGTTGTTAGGAATTACCAAAACCACTTAGGGATAGTTGCACTTTCAATCTCCCCGTTTTTGGTAATTGATGACAACATATAGATCAAAGCTTCGACAAAAGATAATAAGATTGAAAACATCGTCGCTTTGAGAAGTATGTGAAATGTGAGAGCTCCCCCTAAATTTGTGCATAGTTTAAGATTTTCTTTGGACTACAAATGCACATAGAGTTAGGTTCATGAGTTACTCTCCCATGTCACATACATCTTGGTGGAGCACTCAAAAAATATAATATTCAAAATACATGCACTCATCACCAAGCAAAGTGAATGATCATATAGAGATAAAATGATAATGTCATTCAACAAGTATCAATGTAGCATATGATCAAACACATGATCATCATTGTATCACACAGGCAATAAAGTATCTCAAGCAAGCGAAAGCAAATAAAGTTCAACCACAAAGACAAGAGAGAACAAAAGCAAACTCTCTCTCTCGAAGCCTATGATCTATACATTTTTCTCCCCCTTTGGCAACAAGTTACCAAAAAGTTCTTAGAAAATGCATAGTACTATGTCGTCTCTAAAGCTTGGTCTTGATGTGGCGGTGTAGATATGACTCCAAGGACGAAGGCATCAGTTGATGAAGTTGGAGCTGGTGGAGTAGGTGCTGGAGCTGGTGGCACTGAAGCTGTAGCAGGTGCAGATGATGTTGCTCTTGTGTCTGTCACAGGCAGAACAACTGATCTCTGAGCTCTAAGCACTCTAGCAAATGCCTCAGTGGTTGTCTTGCCCTTCCTCTCCTGCATTCATCTTGGAGTTGCTCAACAACAGACTGGATCTCAGTTACTTTCACATCTAAGTCATAGAACATCTGCTCCATGATCCTCTCCAGGCTCTCCTGGTTTTGAGTCAGGGTGGCCAACCCTTTCTCAATCCTTAGAGTGGATGCTATCAAGTAACCAAGCTGGTCCTGTTTGCTCTTCAGGAAGTACTTAGATGCCTCATCAATTGTTGGCATCTTGGCAGCCTTCTCAGTCCTTGCCTTCTCCTTCTTTGCTTTTGCTTGCACTGAAGATGGTTCATTTTCATCCATAACCACTTGGTTGTCCTCAAAGTCTGGATAGATAGGCATGTGTTCCTTGTCCAACAAGTAAGTGCCAGTGCCCATCTTGGAGTTAATCAGCTCCTGGATCTGTGGGGCATACCCACAACTTCTCTTCTGGTCTGCAGCTGTCCTCTTGATAGTTTCAACTATGAGGTTCATGACCTTGAACTTTTGAGGCACATCAAATAAGGGTAGCAGATTGATAGCATGGCCTCTGATCATGTTATGATCACCTGACTTGGGCAAGAGTATGTGCCTGAGGATCCAGTTGATGGTTGGTAGTCCTGACAGAAGGAAATGTACAGATCTGTCAGGACCCCGATTCTATGCCACACTGATCTAGCATGTAACACCTCATATCACTTTGTGGCCTCACGCACGGTATTCCCACGGGTGTCGCCTTACCATGCCCGGGACCGTTTGCGCCTTTTGGCACACGTATATGATAGTGTCGCTAGCATCCATATGACAAAGAACCCGGGCTGACATGGCTAGTCGTGAACCCAAAGTGGCACTAACTTACAGGAACATGCATACATGACCCAACATCGAACGTGTCGGTCATCAGTGAGTGCATCCGGGCTGTAGCAACTGGGCTAGCAGGACTCCAGTAAACCTGGGTGAAGCAGGCTAACAGGACTCCGGTAGACACCGTGTGAGATTTCCCCAAAGGGACAGACACAGGAACGAAGAAGGACACATGCCGGCCAGCCTAAGTGTTCCGAAGCAGTAGCAAGCTACCAGGGCTCAGTGCAAGCACTAGGAGACATTTTCCGGTAAGAGAGGCTACTAAGGATAAACAACTAGATAGTCAGATCCCACACATAGCAATACACATTACACGTACGCATAACATGCAAGTATGTGCCGTACAACATGGCATCACAGCATAACTCAACAACTCATATAGATAAGGCTCAAAGAGCCATCATAGCATTATTACAAGCAGGGGTCACATGACCCAACATTCAGAGCAAACAAGCAACAAGCGGAAGCATTACATGTCTGAGTACAGATATCTACAAATGAAAAAGGCTAAAGAGCCTGACTATCTACAACATCCGATCAAGATCGTAGCTGAGGTACAAGATACTCGTCGAAGTCCACGAGAACACTAGTAAGACCGAAGTCTCCGCTGCAAAAACATAAATAAAGCAACATGAGTACAAAGGTACTCAACAAGTCTTACATCAGATCCTATCATACATGAATTTGTATCAAGAGGGTAATGTGGGGTTCAGTTGCAGCAAGCCAGCTTTGACTCAGTGGCTATCCTGTTCTACGACTACGAGAAACTTCTTTGAGGTGATATGGCGCACACGAGTTCACTAATCACCACACAATACACTACTATGTATTCGTTCCCGTCACCCTATGAGAAGGCCATCCATAGCACTCACACTTGTCTTGAGCATTTTAGAGTATCCACTTCAAGTTGTCTATGTACCATGTAAGCATCCAAGAAGTTCATAACCGCGGACCCGGCTATTCGAATAGATCATGTTAACCCTGCAGGGGTGTACTTCTTGACACACGCTCTCGCCACTTACCGCCATGTACACGTCATGTAACTCGGCAACCATCAAGCGGAAGCCTGGCGAGGGTGTCGTCCATGACCTGACTAACCACACAAGACTCTAATCCAGGTTTATCACCTATTCGGGTTCCATCCGCAAGGAGATCCGGCCGGGGTGTCGCTCACGGCCCCAAACGATGTGAGCAGGGTTCCCAAGCCCACCATCAGGGTGCCACTTGGTACACTGTGCCACCTGTGCCTAGTCTGTCCCAAGCCCACCCTGCGGGTGCCACTCGGTAGAAAAATAGCACTACCTACAAACACTAGAAACTAGTTGCGACTCCTGGACAGAGGTCAAGTCGGTTAATAAGTCGAGAGAATCAATTAAGGATCCCAATGTGTGGTAGTATCGAGTCATTGGACAACATACATAGAACTCAGTGCTTAAGGATGGTTCCAGGGAGACAACCCACCATGTACTCCTACATGGCCTCTCACCTCTACCTTTACCAAATCGTGTTCACACACTTCACTCTCAGCATCAGAACAAGAGCACTGCACTCCAATTCATTCCCAATGAATCAAACCTGACACACTCTAAGCAATAGCAGGCATAGCATGGTAGGAACACAACAATGGCTTCAATCAACTCCTACACATGCTAGTGGGTTTCAACTATTTACTATGGCAATGACAAGTCATGCAGAGGAATGGGTTCAACTATCGCAACACAAAGTAGCAGATGAATCGTTGTTGTCCTAATGCAATAACTGAGAGCAGGAGCGACAGAGTTGGATTGTATCGGAATGAACAAGGGGGTTTGCTTTCCTGGTAGATCAACAGAGGGGGCACTGCTCCTCAGACAGGTACTCTGGAGCACTCTCCGGAGCAGGACCTATCGAGAAGGAATGGTGTCGACAATCAATACACAAGCATATGCAACAATATGATGCATGAACATGGCATGTAGATGTGATGCTGTTTGAGCTAATGCAACTAGCACTCTGTTTGGAAGAGATCCATTTGAACCAAGGGTTCAAATGCAACTCTAAATTAAGTCTCTTAAAATGCCATAATATGTTTTCTCATATACAGCATGTATAAGTTGGTTTGTCATGCATGAAACTAGTACAGATGGAAAGATTGCATTTTTCTGATAATTTTTCATATATAAATTATCTCAATCTAAGCTACGGTTGAGTTTCTATGATTTTTTGAATTTTGAATCATTTTCTGGAATTTCCTGATTAATTTTAAATCTAGAAAATGAATAACTACGTCAGCTTGACATCAGCATGACGGCAGCGAGTCAACGGCCAGGTCCAGGTCAAACCTGACCAGTGGGACCCATATGTCAGTGTCTAACCTAACTAATCTAATTTAGTTAGCTTTAATCTAACACTAATCTAGTTTAGTTAGTGGCCTGGGGCCCACATGTCAGTATCACTAAGCTAATTAAGTTTAATTAACATTTAACTACAATTAGTAGGGGACTAGGCCCACTTGTCAGGCCGGCAGGGTCAAAGGGTCAAACCCTTGGTCAGCAGGGTCAAACCTGCCGGCGACTCGACGCCGGCGAGGCCAGACGCGGTGGAGGGGATCGGGATTCGCCCTCCGGCGTCCATTTAGGCGGTGGAGACCACAGACGAGGAGCTGGAGCTTGTTCGCGTCGTTTGGAGCAAGCAGGAGGCTGCGGGGGTGCCGGAACTCGCCGGAGCGAGGCTCACGATGGCGGTCGGAGCACGGGCTTCGAGCGGGAGCGGGCTGTGGTGCATGAGGTGGCCACCCGAGGGGCTCTGTGGCACCCTCGTGGCACCAGGAGCACGGTGACATGCTCGGTTGCGGACTGCGGTGGACAGGGCGACAACGGCGACATGGACGGCGGCGAGAGGCTTCGGCCATGGTGGGGAAAAGGGCTACGGCGTGCGGGCGGCTAAATGGAGAGAGGGAAACGGGTCAGAGGCTCACTGCGGACTCGACGGTGTCGACGGCGAGCTCGGGGACGCGCTGAAGATGGCGGGGCGGTGAAGACGATCTCCGGTGACCGGAGATGAAGACGGCGGCGAGGCGGCTCTCCAGGGCCTCCCGAGGCGCGTGGCTTGATGGGGAGGTAGCCGGCGATGTGGCGGAGCTTCTGGGCTGGTCGGAGAGGCGAGGGAGAGGCGGTGGCTACGGCAACGGCAAACGGCGGCGACGGCAGTGCTCGGTCGGTCGTGCAGGAGAGAAACCAGGGGAGGGGGAGGAATGAGAGAGAGGGAGAGAGGTGCGGGGTGTCATGGCGACGTCCAGGGAGGCCAGAGCGACGAGGGGGGAGAAGCAGGAGGTGGTAGGGAGACGTGGCCACGGCCGGCTGTGGCGCAGCCACGTAGCAGCTCCTACTGGCAGGAGCTTGAAGAAGCTCCTGGCAGTTGGGCTGTGCCGCCTGCTAGCTGGGCCAGCCTGTTGGGCAACTGGGCCAGGCCAGGCTGCAGAGGGAGGTAAGCGCCAGGTAGGTTTTTCCCATTTTGTTTTCTTTTCTATTTTTCTGACATTTGTTTTGATTTAATAATAATACTAAATCATTTTATTTACTTATACCAATTTTTGTAGGAACTAGTGGTATTATTCCAGAGCTCCTAAACAAATGGCATAATTTTTGGACAATATTTTATATATATATAACAATATATATCCAAAGCAAATAATTACTGCATTAATTCCAAATGCCCAAAATAAATACTTATGAGCTCCTAAAAATATTGGTTTGATTTTTATCTCTCTCCAATATTTTCAGAGAGAAACATGAGCATTTTCTTGGACCCTTTTGGAGCAATTTTTATTTGGGTCATTTCCAAAAATGATTCTGAGGGTTTCACAAATCCTCATTTCAAAATTAAATGGAATTTAAACATGATACACACATGACTAGCTAGCCTCGAGTATACCAGAACTAGGGATGTGACAACTCGCCCCCACTTGAAAGAATCTCATCCCGAGATTCAGGGGTCGACGGAAAGAAAGTGGGGTACTCCAGTCGAAGACGATCTTCTCGCTCCCAAGTAGCTTCTCTGTCGGAATGATGAGACCACGGAACCTTGAGAAACTTGATGTTATGACATCGAGTGACACGCTCTGCTTGATCAAGAATGCGAACAGGGTACTCTCGATATGTGAGGTTATCTTGGAGATCAAGCGTTTCGTGGTCCACTCCGCGGATGGGATCCGAGAAGCAACGCCTGAGTTGAGAGACGTGGAAGACATCATGAACTCGAGAAAGATGTGGGGGAAGTTCCAACTGGTCGGCAACCTCTCCTCGTTTAGCGAGAATGCGAAAAGGACCAATGTAACGAGGAGCCAACTTGCCCTTGATACCGAATCGATGGGTACCCTTCAAAGGAGTAAACCGAAGGTAAGCTTTGTCGCCAACTTCATAAGTCATAACCTTATGATGATGATCATACTGGCTCTTTTGATGAGACTGGGCTGTTTTCAAATTCTCACGAATGATTCGAACTTGCTCTTCTGCCTCCTGGATCATGTCCGGTCCAAAGAATTGTCTTTCACCGGTTTCTGACCAGTTCAAAGGTGTTCGACATCTTCGTCCATAGAGAATCTCAAAAGGAGGTTTCTTGAGACTGGATTGATAGCTATTGTTGTAAGCAAACTCGGCGAAGGGAAGACATTTCTCCCAATCCATACCGAATGAGATAACGCAAGCTCTAAGTATGTCTTCGAGAATTTGATTGACCCTTTCCACCTGACCACTCGACTGAGGGTGGAAAGCGGTACTGAAGGAAAGATGGGTTCCCATGGCAGTTTGGAAACTCTCCCAGAAATGAGAAGTGAAAAGACTGCCACGGTCTGAATTGATCTCTAGTGGAACACCATGAAGGGATACTATTCGAGAAATATATAAGTTAACAAGCGGACTAGCAGTATTACTCTCTCGAACAGGAAGGAAGTGCGCCACTTTGGAAAGACGATCAATGACTACGAAGATAGCATTATTCCCTTTCTTGGTCCTGGGAAAGCCGGTGATGAAGTCCATACCAACTTTATCCCATTTCCACTCAGGAATAGCTAAAGGCTGAAGGGTGCCAGCAGGTCTCTGATGCTCTGCCTTAACACGACGACAAACATCACAGTTAGCAATAAACCGAGCAATTTCTCTCTTCATCCTAGTCCACCAAAACCTCTGGCGTAGGTCCTGATACATCTTAGTGCTACCGGGATGAATTGTGAGAGGAGATTCATGCGCCTCCTTAAGGATCAGTTGTCGAAGATGTTGCTTCTTGGGAACCACCAGACGGTTCTCGAAGAAAACAACACCTCGATCATCAACAAAGAAACTACCAGCAGCTCCCTTCTTAACGTTATCCTTGATTTGAGAAATACCCGTATCATATTGCTGGCTAGTTATGATCTGATCCTCAAGAGTAAGTTTCACCATTAAGGTAGAAAGGAATCCGTGAGGAGCAATGTGAATATTAAGCTTACAGAATTCCTCATGGAGAAGTGGTTGGCCTTGCTGTAACATGAGATTGTTGCAATAGGATTTACGGCTTAGCGCATCAGCCATGACATTGGCTTTGCTTGGGGTGTAGGTAATCCCTAGGTCATAATCTGAGATCAACTCCAACCAACGTCTTTGCCTAAGGTTCAAATCTGGCTGGGTGAAGATATACTTGAGACTCTGGTGATCAGTGTAGATCTCGCAACGTTTACCAAGAAGGTAATGTCGCCAGGTCTTGAGTGCATAGACTACGGCTGCAAGCTCTAGATCATGTGTAGGATAATTCTCCTTATGTGGATGCAACTGTCGAGATGCATAGGCAATCACATGACGATCCTGCATAAGAATGCAACCTAGTCCCTGTCGTGAGGCGTCGCAATAGATAACAAAGTCCTTAGTGAAATCCGGTGGCACAAGTATGGGAGTATAAGTCAGGCGTCTTTTCAGTTCCTGAAAACTGTATTCACATTGTGGGGACCACTCAAATTTTTTATCTTTCTTGAGAAGTTCCGTGAGAGGTTTGGCTACTTTGGAGAAGTTTTCAACAAAGCAGCGACAATAGCTAGCTAGACCAAGGAAACTCCTAACTTGTTTGACTAATTCAGGTGGAGTCGAATCGAGAACGGCCTTAACTCTCTCGGGATTGACAGCAATGCCCTTACCAGAGATTACGTGGCCTAGGTAGGTCACTTCTGGCAACCAAAATTCACACTTGGAGAGCTTGGCATAAAGGCGGTGCTCTCTGAGTTTTTCTAACACAAGTCTAAGATGTTTGGCATGCTCCTCCTCGTTCTTCGAGTAAATAAGAATATCATCGAGGTAAACCACGACAAACTTATCTAAGTACTCCATGAAGATCGAGTTCATCAAGCGGGAGAATGTAGCTGGAGCGTTGGTTAGACCGAAGGACATGACGGTGTACTCGTACTGGCCATAACGAGTGACAAAAGCCGTCTTAGGAATGTCCCCATTTCTGATCTTGATTTGGTGGTAGCCTAACCTCAAATCCATCTTGGAGAAGACTGATGATCCAGCGAGCTGATCATACAGGTCATTGATCTTGGGGAGCAGATACTTGTTCTTTATCGTGACCAAATTAACGGGACGATAATCTACAACCATCCGGTCCGTACCATCCTTCTTCTTGACGAAGAGGACGGGGCAAGCCCATGGAGAAGAACTAGGACGGATGAAACCCTTTTGCAAGGACTCATCAAGTTGTTTCTTAAGCTCGGCTAGTTCCAAGGGTGCAATCTTGTAAGGTCTCCTGGAGATTGGAGCAGTTCCTGGGATAAGATCTATGACGAACTCTACATCTCTGTCAGGTGGAACACTTGGCAGTTCCTCTGGAAAGACATCCGGAAAGTCACGGACTACCGGGATATCTTCAAGGTCTGGAAGAGGGCTGGCATTGAAAGAATAGAGCTGACGCCTTGCAACTCTAGTGGAGACAGTGACTATCTTGACAGATGGGTGTGTAAGCTGAACAGACCTAGTGTAACAATCAATCTTGGCATAATGAGCTTTCATCCAGTCCATACCCAAGATTATGTTAATATCTGTAGACTTGAGGGTTATAAGTGAGGCAAGGAATACAAGTCTGTCAACAAGGATCTCGTTACCATGGCTTACACTAGAGGTTTGCCATTTGGATCCATGAGTTTGAATGACTAGTGGAGAGGGCATATCACAAAATTACATGTTGTGCAGGTTAGCATAGCTTTCAGAAATGAAGGAGTGAGATGCTCTAGTATCGAACAGAACCGATGCTGGATGACAATTGACAAGGAGTGTACCAAGAACGACATCCAGATCATCATGAGCGTCTTTAGCTGAGACGTGATGCACACGTCCACATTTAGTGCGAGCTGGCTTGGCTTTGATCATCTTGCTTGATGGCTTGACACAGCCAACAGACTTCTCGGGATGGGGTGGAGCATAACTAGTCTGAGAGCAGTCACGTGCATAGTGTCCTGGCTTCCCGCATGTGAAGTAAGTCCCTAAAGTTGGACGTGGACCCGCACTGACAAGCGGTCTACCAATAGGCCTGGGTGGAACATACGACTGAGCTGGGGGAGGCACCACATAGGGTGGTCTCGGTGTATATCCAGAAGGAAGAGCAGAGTTTGGAACCCAAATCCGGCGCTTCAGAGAACTGGAGCCGGAGGAAGATCCCAAATCACGGGTGTGCTTACGGGACTCCTCGTAAGTGAGTTGTGTTGTCTCTGCATTAATGTTCTTGTTCACAAGAGCTTGGAGTGTATCACAATGATGTAGGTGGAGATCATGACGCAACTTGGGGTCGAGACCCTTCCGGAACCTAGCCTGCTTCTTGGCGTCTGTGGACACTTCTTCTGTGGCATAGCGGGCGAGGTTCTCAAACTCTCTGCTGTAAGCATCAACAGCCATCTTACTCTGGGTGAAACTATAGAACTCTTCTCTCTTGCGATCGATGAGGGCCTCAGGAATGTGATGCTCGCGAAAAGCCTCAGTGAAATCTCTCTAGTAGGAATCTGGCCAGTTGGAAGCATAGCCTCATAGTTCTGCCACCAAAGACTAGCAGGACCTTCTAGGTGGTATGTGGCATAGGTGACCTTGTCATCTTCAGCTACGTTTGCGGAACGCAGCTTATGAGTGATGCTACGGAGCCAGTCATCTGCATCGAGTGGCTCGATGGAATGATGAAAGGTAGGTGGGTGCAAGCGAATGAAGTCATGAATGGTCGCAGACTTATTGGACTGATGTGCGGTGTTCTCCTCGATACGTGCCAACAAGCGGTTAGACTCACGCTTGTTCCTCTCCATCTCTAGCATGAACTCTGTCAACGAAGGTTGATCGGGAGGATCCTCGTCCCTACCATCTCCGTGGTTCTGGGTACGAGCAACAGAACATCGCTTAGCTGATGACATCCTGAGAAACGAAACCAAGGACGGAATCAACATCAACTATAGGCTATAGAATGTGAGACAAGGAAATTAGTAACTCTCAAACTCCTAGGGAAATTCCAGCAGCATAACGGCAGTAAAATGCTCAGAATGAGACATCCTGCCAAAATGGGGTAGTACAACAACTCAACATCATCACTCAGGGTTCTGGGACAGTACTAAACAAGCTACACCGGAAGTACTCGAAAACTAGGGTATGACTCTAATCAACCAATCCTATGGGACTACAGAGTAGTAACACGTGATCCTGATAGATAGGAGAGAAAGCCTAGTTCCTTAACCCCGTAGGAAAGATAGGATGACTCAGATCAGAAGGCCATGAGGTAAAGGAGTAAAAAGAGCCTTATGTTCCTTCCCACAATCAATTCCCTAACATAACTAAAGAATTTCTAGACTCAACTTCGACCCGTTTGGATTGGTAATCCTACAGGTAGTCCGGCTCTGATACCAAAGCTGTTAGGACCCCGATTCTATGCCACACCAATCTAGCATGTAACACCTCATATCACTTTGTGGCCTCACGCACGGTATTCCCACGGGTGTCGCCTTACCATGCCCGGGACCATTTGCGCCTTTTGGCACACGTATATGATAGTGTCGCTAGCATCCATATTACAAAGAACCCGGGCTGACATGGCTAGTCATGAACCCAAAGTGGCACTAACTTACAGGAACAGGCATACATGACCCAACATCAAACGTGTCGGTCATCAGCGAGTGCATCCGGGCTGTAGAAACTGGGCTAGCAGGACTCCGGTAAACCAGGCTGAAGCAGGCTAACAGGACTCCTATAGACACCGCGTGACATTTCCCCAAAGGGACAGACATAGGAACAAAGAAGGACACATGCCGGCCAGCCTAAGTGTTCCAAAGCAGTAGCAAGCTACCAGGGCTTAGTGGAAGCACTAGGAGACATTTTCCGGTAAGAGAGGCTACTAAGGATAAACAACTAGATAGTCAGATCCCACACATAGCAATACACATTACACGTACGCATAACATGCAAGTATGTGCCGTACAACATGGCATCACAACATAACTCAACAACTCATATAGATAAGGCTCAAAGAGCCATCATAGCATTATTACAAGTAGGGGTCACATGACCCAACATTCAGAGCAAACAAGCAACAAGCAGAAGCATTACATGTCTGAGTACAAACATCTACAAATGAAAAAGGCTGAAGAGCCTGACTATCTACAACATCCGATCAAGATCGTAGCTGAGGTACAAGATACTCATCGAAGTCCACGAGAACACTAGTAAGACCGAAGTCTCCGCTGCAAAAACATAAATAAAGCAACATGAGTACAAAGGTACTCAGCAAGTCTTACATCAAATCCTATCATACATGCATTTGTATCAAGAGGGTAATGTGGGGTTCAGTTGCAGCAAGCCAGCTTTGACTCAGTGGCTATCCTGTTCTACGACTACAAGAAACTTCTTTGAGGTGATATGGCGCACACGAGTCCACTAATCACCACACAATACACTACTATGGATTCGTTCCCGTCACCCTACGAGAAGGCCATCCATAGTACTCACACTTGTCTTGAGCATTTTAGAGTATCCACTTCAAGTTGTCTATGTACCATGTAAGCATCCAAGAAGTCCATAACCACGGACCCGGCTATTCGAATAGATCATGTTAACCCTGCAGGGGTGTACTTCTTCACACATGCTCTCGCCACTTATCGCCATGTACACGTCATGTAACTCGGCAACCTTCAAGCGGAAGCCTGGTGAGGGTGTCGGCCACGACCTGACTAACCACACAAGACTCTAATCCAGGTTTATCGCCTAGTCGGGTTCCATTCGCAAGGAGATCCGGCCGGGGTGTTGCTCACGGCCCCAAACGATGTGAGCAGGGTTCCCAAGCCCACCATCCGGGTGACACTTGGTACACCGTGCCACCTGTGCCTAGTCTATCCCAAGCCCACCCTGCCGGGTGCCACTCGGTAGAAAAATAGAACTACCTACAAACACCAGAAACTAGTTGCGACTCCTGGACAGAGATCAAGTCGGTTAATAAGTCGAGAGAGTCAATTAAGGATCCCAATGTGTGGTAGTATCGAGTCATTGGACAACATACATAGAACTCAGTGCTTAAGGACGGTTCCAGTGAGACAACCCACCATTTACTCCTACATGGCCTCTCACCGCTAACATTACCAAATCGTGTTCACACACTTCACTCTCAGCATCAGAACAAGAGCACTGCACTCCAATTCATTCCCAATGAATCAGACCTGACACACTCTAAGAAATAGCAGGCATAGCATGGTAGGAACATGTCACACCCTAGCTAGTCATGCATTAGAGTGTTGCATCATGTTTACTCTTTCATCAGAAACTTGAAATGGGGATCTGTGAAACCCTCAGAATCATTTTGAAAATGACCCAAATAAAAATTTCTCCAAAAGGGTCCAAGAAAATGCTCATGTTGCTCTCTGAAAATATTGGACAGAGATAAAAATCAAACCAATATTTTTAGTGGCTCATGGACATTTATTTTGGGCATTTGGAATTAATGCATAAGTATTTGCATTGGAAATATATTAATTATATATATTAATATATGCCCAAATATTATGCCAATTATAAAAGAGCTCTGGAATAATATATATAGCTCCTGCAAAAATTGGCATAAGTTAAATAAATGATTTAATATATTATTTAAATCAAAACAAATGTCAGAAATTAAAAAACAGAAAAATATATAACAGGAGGAGCTTACCTGGGCTCCTCCACTGTGCGGCCCAGCCAGCTGGCTGGCCCAGCCAGCAGCCGGCCCAGCCCACCTCCCTCCTCTGTCATCTTCGTCCCGACAGAGGGAGGGGAGTGTGCCCGGCGCGCGCGCGCGCCACCGCGCCACGCCACCTGCTCGCCTGCTTGCCTGCCCTCCCTTCCTCGCTCGATGCCCTGGACGACGCCACGCCTCCCCCCCTGCTCTCTCTCACTCTCCCCCGGCTCTCCCCTCCTCTTCCTCGCTCTCTCTCTCACACGGCCGAACACCACCGTCGCCGCCGTTCGCCACAGCAGCCGTCTCCGGCCACCCCTCGCTCCCCCCACTAGCTCAGAAGCTCCACCAC